>NC_139706.1:2534164-2551816 GCF_964188405.1 Protomyctophum parallelum | reverse complement strand
GTCTGGGATTTTACAAAAAAGACCCCCCTTTTAAATACATACATACATACATACATACATACATACATACATACATACATACATACATACATACATACATACATACATACATACATACATACATACATACATACATACATACATACATACGCTTGGACCTTATAAGGTATGCCATCTGGTGGCAAACAGAATCTCAGAAGTTGAAGCAGTTTTTAAGGAGTCACTTTTAGGCCAGTGCAACAGAGCATGCTTTTGCCTTTTTTAAAACCTTACCCATTTTAACTACATACATACATACGCTCCAACATACCTCTCCCCCCAACAGATTACAGAATACAAGTAAGACGCGCAAACGTGGGAAGCGAACGCAGCTCGTAAATGCCAATAACAATTAGAATAAATTACATACTTTTTTAATGTTTTCTTTTTAAAGTTCTCTTTTTTGTGTTTTTTTTAAGATTTTATTTTTAAGTTAAGTTTTTTGAAGTTAAGTGTTTTTAAAGGGGGTTTTTTAAGTTAAGTTTTTGTGTTTTTTTAAGTTTTTAAGATTTTATTTTTAATTTAAGTTTTTTCTTTTTCATTTTAAGTTAAGTTTTTTTTAAGTTAAATTGTGTGTGTGTGTGTGTGTGGGTGTGTGTGTGGGTGTGTGTGTGTGTGTGTGTGTGTGTGTGTGTGTGTGTGTGTGTGTGTGTGTGTGTGTGTGTGTGTGTGTGTGTGTGTGTGTGTGTGTGTGTGTGTGTGTGTGTGTGTGTGTGTGTGTGTGTGTGTGTGTGTGTGTGTGAAGGCCTATGAAAATATATATATGAGTAAATGCTTAAACATGTGTGGTGTATTTTCACACACAACTACAACTGATTCATCTAGAAAGAAGACTGAAAAAGCTCTCTAGAACGAAATGGCAAACTTGGTAGAAGAGTACCAAGGCGTCAAAGCCTCAAACGATGGGATGAAGAAGCACGCAGGCAGAGAGAGGTGAACTGAAGTGTTGAATCGACCATTTATTGCCACTGAGACCAAAAACAGCAGAGCAGGTCAGCCTGCCAAGCAAGACTCCACTTAACATTGCATTTTATGAGACATATATTTACAGTTTACATCAAACAGTTGAATTCTGGCTGGGGTTGAGATTTAACATATAGGAATAGCAGATACGTGTGTTATCACACCTGAGAGAAGCTTCAAAGGAGTAATGAACAATGCAGAGTACTTGACTGAGTGATTGCTTTCAGACCTGCAGACAGACTATAGACAATCGACTTACTTCAGACCTAAGTAACATTTTGGTCACGAACATGCATGCTATAGTAGGATATAGAATTATTGTCCAGATACGACACATCACACATGTAGCTATAGGTGTAATGTTACAGACCACAGTGAACCTTTCAAGCCTGATTTTTTTTCTTCTCAACTCGCTGTTTTCTGCAAGACATTAATTACTCTATAAGCCATTAAATAAATCAGCCCCTCAGTCAAATCTGGTCACAATATGTTCAGGTTAGAACGCACCTTAACCCATTCTGAACGGGCACCCATTTTGGTGTCGGCATCATGTTATGCTTTAGCTATTTAAAAATAGCAGATCTACAAGCTCATATCGCGCCACCGAGTGGCGCGATACGAGCTTGTAGGTCTGCTATTTTTGACATTTCTGACATTTTTTTAGAATCTGATCTCAGGTCAGAATGGGTTAATCAGACCCAGTGTGTGTCCCAGTGGAAACCTCGTATGAATCTGATCTCAGGTCAGAATGGATTAATGCTTAGAGCGCCATTGCCATAGATCTACGTCAATTAACCCTCTGTCAAAGTCCCGCCCGTGGTCCCGCCCCCTCTTCGCACCCATTGGTTGCGGTTTCGTGGTTGGACAAAAAAATCCTCTGTCTCCATCCGCTATACCATTGAAATAACGTGTTTTTCAGTTGCTTCGTGTTGATATTCTGTGCACTAAATTATTATTGTAATCTTGGTGTCGGTAAAAAGGAACATCACAGGTGCAGCATGGTGACTAGGCATATGTTTGTTTTTTACTTTTTTCCAAAAAAATATGTTTTAGCAAATTCAACATAAACTTGGTGGAACCAGGGGAAGGAACAAGGCAGGAAGAGCCCGCTGGTTAGTCAGTCTGCAGGGACCAATCAGAAGGCTGACAAAGGGTGAATTAAAAGCAATTCATAAATGTTACGCTCGGCGCCATTGCCGTTGATGTACGGCACTTGGTCTTGACTCTTTTATAGTGCTTTTTATTGATCAAGTCGTAATGCTACTCACGTTAGCATCTGGTTGCTATAGCTGGTGTTGTCAATAACACTGGATCACGTCATCTTGATCTGTCGTGCCCACACACACACACACACACACACACACACACACACACACACACACACACACATTCTACCTGTTCCTTTAATCGCCTGTATCTCCTACTCCTTGTCCCAGGTAGGTAGCTTTTCTGGTCAAAACAAGGTTTATTCCACAGCCCAGAGCAGACTCTGTGAGGCCTTCCTTATAGACTGTTGGCCCAGAGCAGACTCTGTGAGGCCTTCCTTATAGACTGTTGGCCCAGAGCAGACTCTGTGAGGCCTTCCTTATAGACTGTTGGCCCAGAGCAGACTCTGTGAGGCCTTCCTTATAGACTGTTGGCCCAGAGCAGACTCTGTGAGGCCTTCCTTAGACTGTTGGTCCAGAGCAGACTCTGTGAGGCCTTCCTTATAGACTGTTGGCCCAGAGCAGACTCTGTGAGGCCTTCCTTATAGACTGTTGGTCCAGAGCAGACTCTGTGAGGCCTTCCTTATAGACTGTTGGTCCAGAGCAGACTCTGTGAGGCCTTCCTTATAGACTGTTGGTCCAGAGCAGACTCTGTGAGGCCTTCCTTATAGACTGTTGGCCCAGAGCAGACTCTGTGAGGCCTTCCTTAGACTGTTGGTCCAGAGCAGACTCTGTGAGGCCTTCCTTATAGACTGTTGGCCCAGAGCAGACTCCGTGAGGCCTTCCTTATAGACTGTTGGCCCAGAGCAGACTCTGTGAGGCCTTCCTTATAGACTGTTGGCCCAGAGCAGACTCCGTGAGGCCTTCCTTAGACTGTTGGTCCAGAGCAGACTCCGTGAGGCCTTCCTTATAGACTGTTGGCCCAGAGCAGACTCTGTGAGGCCTTCCTTATAGACTGTTGGCCCAGAGCAGACTCTGTGAGGCCTTCCTTATAGACTGTTGGCCCAGAGCAGACTCTGTGAGGCCTTCCTTATAGACTGTTGGCCCAGAGCAGACTCTGTGAGGCCTTCCTTAGACTGTTGGTCCAGAGCAGACTCTGTGAGGCCTTCCTTATAGACTGTTGGCCCAGAGCAGACTCTGTGAGGCCTTCCTTAGACTGTTGGTCCAGAGCAGACTCTGTGAGGCCTTCCTTATAGACTGTTGGCCCAGAGCAGACTCCGTGAGGCCTTCCTTAGACTGTTGGCCCAGAGCAGACTCCGTGAGGCCTTCCTTATAGACTGTTGGCCCAGAGCAGACTCCGTGAGGCCTTCCTTAGACTGTTGGTCCAGAGCAGACTCTGTGAGGCCTTCCTTATAGACTGTTGGTCCAGAGCAGACTCTGTGAGGCCTTCCTTATAGACTGTTGGCCCAGAGCAGACTCTGTGAGGCCTTCCTTATAGACTGTTGGCCCAGAGCAGACTCTGTGAGGCCTTCCTTATAGACTGTTGGTCCAGAGCAGACTCCGTGAGGCCTTCCTTATAGACTGTTGGCCCAGAGCAGACTCTGTGAGGCCTTCCTTATAGACTGTTGGCCCAGAGCAGACTCTGTGAGGCCTTCCTTATAGACTGTTGGCCCAGAGCAGACTCCGTGAGGCCTTCCTTAGACTGTTGGCCCTTGGATGGTAAACGAGGAAGTGATCTTGCATCGTCACACACCCTAACATAAGATCATAACATCCGGTCTGGACATTTGGCTCTTCAAAATAAGAGTTGGACAGGGAAAAATGCTGGCATGAATTATATCACAATTTATCAATAAACGCTGGCGGCCGAAGCCTTAAGTAAACTGTAAGCCTCATTCTGAACCATGAAGCATTCCTCCTGTGAGGACCAGGAAAATATATTCATCAATTTATACTATATACTTGTGGGGACATTTGGCCATTATAGTAATGCACGCACGCACGCACGCGTGCACACACACACACACACACACACACACACACACACACTGGTGTTTTTTTTTTCTTTCCTTTTCTTTCTTGTTTTTTACCACAGTTTACAAATTCAATTCAATTACAGTTCACATTCATCAGGTTAGTGTGCTCTTTCATCTTCTTCCAGGAGCTGCCTGGTTCGTGATGGGAACACCTGTAATGATGCTACATGTGAGCACGCACACACACACACACGCGCATGCACCGCACGCACGCACACGCCAAACACCGCACACACGCACGCACCGCACACGCCAAACACTGCACACACGCATGCACCGCACACGCCAAACACCGCACACACGCACGCACCGCACACGCCAAACACCGCACACACGCAACGCACCGCACATGCCAAACACCGCACACACGCAACACACGCACACACCGCACGCACGCACACACACACACACACACGCACAAACGCCAAGCACTGCACACACACAGAGACACTCCCGGCGAGTGTCCTTGAAGGACGCTTGGGGTAGGAGTTAGAGGACAGAATCACACACTCCCTCTCTCTCTCTCTCTCTCTCTCTCTCTGTGTCTAATGTCTCTCTCTCTCTCTCTCTCTCTCTGTGTGTCTAATGAGTCACTTACTCTGTGCTCTTCATTGTGTGTAAGCCGCGCGTTGCCGTGCCACCGCGTGTACATTTAGTTTGTAAAAGACAGAATAAGTAATTTGCAATTAAGCTCCCCAAAAAGATTATTTTCCAAGGCGGAAAAAAAACCCCCAACGTTTCGGCCTCTGTGGCCTTCGTCAGGCAACGGAGGCGGAAACGTTGTGTGTTTTTTAAGATAACGGAAACTAACAGAAGCTATGCCTAACCTTAAACTAACACAAGCTATTCCTAAACCTAACTTTAAACTAACCGAAGTTATGCCTAACCTTAAACTAACACAAACTATTCCTAAACCCAACCTTAAACTAACAGAAGCTATGCCTAACCTTAAACTAACACAAACTATTCCTAAACCTAACCTTAAACTAACAGAAGCTATGCCTAACCCTAAACTAACAGAAGCTATGCCTAACCTTAAACTAACACAAGCTATTCCTAAACCTAACCTTAAACTAACAGAAGCTATGCCTAATCTTAAACTAACACAAACTATTCCTAAACCCAACCTTAAACTAACAGAAGCTATGCCTAACCTTAAACTAACACAAACTATTCCTAAACCCAACCTTAAACTAACAGAAGCTATGCCTAACCTTAAACTAACAGAAGCTATGCCTAACCCTAAACTAACAGAAGCTATGCCTAACCTTAAACTAACAGAAGCTATGCCTAACCCTAAACTAACAGAAGCTATGCCTAACCTTAAACTAACACAAACTATTCCTAAACCCAACCTTAAACTAACAGAAGCTATGCCTAACCTTAAACTAACAGAAGCTATGCCTAACCTTAAACTAACAGAAGCTATGCCTAACCTTAAACTAACAGAAGCTATGCCTAACCTTAAACTAACAGAAGCTATGCCTAACCTTAAACTAACAGAAGCTATGCCTAACCTTAAACTAACAGAAGCTATGCCTAACCTTAAACTAACACAAACTATGCCTAAACCTAAACTAACAGAAGCTATGCCTAACCTTAAACTAACACAAACTATGCCTAATCCTAAACTAACAGAAGCTATGCCTAACCCTAAACTAACAGAAGCTATGCCTAATCCTAAACTAACAGAAGCTATGCCTAACCCTAAACTAACAGAAGCTATGCCTAAACCTAAACTAACAGAAGCTATGCCTAAACCTAAACTAACAGAAGCTATGCCTAAACCTAAACTAACAGAAGCTATGCCTAATCATAAACTAACACAAGCTATGCCTAAACCTAAACTAACAGAAGCTATGCCTAAACCTAAACTAACACAAGCTATGCCTAACCTTAAACTAACAGAAGCTATGCCTAACCTTAAACTAACAGAAGCTATGCCTAAACCTAAACTAACAGAAGCTATGCCTAATCATAAACTAACACAAGCTATGCCTAACCTTAAACTAACAGTAGCTATGCCTAACCTTAAACTAACAGAAGCTATGCCTAACCTTAAACTAACACAAACTATGCCTAACCTTAAACTAACAGAAGCTATGCCTAACCCTAAACTAACATAAGCTATGCCTAACCTTAAACTAATACAAACTATGCCTAATCCTAAACTAACAGAAGCTATGCCTAAACCTAAACTAACAGAGGCTATGCCTAACCCTAAACTAACAGAAGCTATGCCTAAAGCTAAGCTAACAGAAGCTATGCCTAAACCTAAACTAACAGAAGCTATGCCTAACCCTAAACTAACAGAAGCTATGCCTAAAGCTAAGCTAACAGAAGCTATGCCTAAACCTAAACTAACAGAATCTATGCCTAAACCTAAACTAACAGAAGCTATGCCTAAACCTAACCTTAAACTTACAAAAACTAAACCTCTTAATTCCATTTTGGGATCGTTAAAATGTGGCGGAATCGTTAAAATGTGGCGCAAATCATTGAATATATATTTCAGAGCGAACATTTTTAACTAAAATATTTGCTTCTGGGGGGGTCCCTGGAACTACATATTTTGAGATGGGGGGTCCGATAGAGATAATTCTGGGGGTCCTTGACATGAAAAAGGTTGGGCACCACTGACATAGAAACATGGGTTTTTCAGAAAGATGTTAGGATTCAGAAGCCTTTTTTTTTTTTTAACCGTCCAAAATGGGTTAAAACAAACAGAGAGACAAAACACAGCAGAGAAAACAAACGACAGGTGACTCTTCCTTCTGTGGAAGAACTAACATCTCTCTCCAGCTGGCAGCTGATGAAAATCAGGGGAATATACTGTAGATGTAACTAGTGACGCCAACCGTTTCCCAAAATAGTATTCCCGTTATATTCCATGTATATACGGTTGCTATTTATAATGCCGTTATTCCCAACACTGGTCGTGTAACTGTGTGTATATGAGTGTGCATAAGGTGTGTGTGTGTGTGTGTGTGTGTGTGTGTAGTGTGTGCAGAAGAAGAGGTTGGGGTCTCTGATGACCTCATTCACTCCCTCCCCTCCCCCCCCCACACCCCCCCCCCCCCCCCCTCTTGGCCGAACCGTGGTCGACACCCCAAACAATGAGCGAGGCAGGCGAGGGTCTTTGGCGGTTGGGTTTTTTTTTTTTTTTTGGGGGGGGGGGGAGAATGTGTCTTCATTTGCCTAAACTTTTCTCTCTTTTCTCCTTTCCTCCTCCCCCTCCAGACAGACAGACAGACAGACAGACAGACAGACAGACCCGCTCAACCAAACCAAAGTAGTCGTCGTCGTCCCCCCCCTCTCCTTTCCCACAATGTTAAGCCCATTTTTAGCTTGACATAATCTGAAATGGTACTTAACTGAATTTATGTCTACCTCAGTGCATTAACTTCAGCTATTTCCCCCCTTTATGTTACTCCTTTCTCCCCCCCACCCCATCCCCCCCCCCCTGAGAGAGAGAGAGGTAGAGAGGGGGGGGGGAGAGAGAGAGACACAGAGAGAGAGAGGTAGAGAGAGAGGGGTAGAGAGAGGTATAGAGGGAGGGAGGGAGAGATTTGAAACCCAGACCACGGAGTAGACAGCCAGCCTATCAGTATTCAGTGCAGAAAGTGAGTGATGGAGGAAGAGAGAGAGACAGAGGAGAGACAGAGGAGAGAGAGGGAGAGAGAGGGAGAGAGACAGAGAGAGACAGAGAGAGACAGAGAGAGACAGAGAGAGAGAGGGAGAGAGAGGAGAGGAGAGAGAGGGAGAGAGAGAGAGGGAGAGAGAGAGAGGGAGGATGAAAAAGGGAGGAGGAAGAGGGGGGGGGAGGGGGGGGGGGGGTGATGTATCAATATTTCTGAGTAGTGTTTGAGGGCAAGGAGAACGAACAGAGGGTGGGGGGGGCTGGCGGGAGAGAGAGAGAGAGAGAGAGAGTACTTGAGTGAGTCTCTAAGCGTGATTATTTGCCTGTGTATATGTACGCGCACGTGTGTGTGTGTGTGGTGTGTTGTGTGTGTGTGTGTGTGTGTGTGCGCGCGCGTGTGTGTGTGTGTGTGTGCGTGTGTGTGTGTGTGGTTGGTTGGTTGCCTGCGTGTGTCTCTGTTGTTTGTGTATACGTGCCGTGAACGTGCAGGTAATGCGTGTGGCGTGCTGCGCGCACACAGATGTCCGCCATAGGCGTGTGCGTGTGCCTCTATCTTTTTAAAGAACTGCCTTTCTGTTAATGTCAGCGGTTAACTGGCTTATTATGGAAATGGTGGCGTGCGTGCGTGCGTGCGTGCGTGCGTGCCGTGCGTGCATGTGTGCGTGCGTGCGTGCGTGCATGTGTGTGTGTGTGCGATGCGTGCGTCTGTGCGAACATGTGTTCCAGTCCCTCCCTCATGCACTCTCTTGTTGATTGACTTGCAGCTGCTCACTTTGTGTTACGGTGGGTTGTTGTGTGTGTGTGTGTGTGTGTGTGTGTGTGTGTGTGTGTGTGTGTGTGTGTGTGTGTGTGTGTGTGAGGGTGTGTGTGTGTGTGTGTGTGTGTGACAGGAGTCACAGTTTACAATGCGTTTGGATGTGATGGAATCTCCCACTTGTTTCAGTCACACACACACACACACACACACACACACACACACACACACACACACACACACACACACACACACACACACACACACACACACACACACACACACACACACACACACACACTCTCTCTCTCTCTCTCTCTCTCTCTCTCTCTCCTCCGCCTCTCTCTCTCTCTCTCTTTTACTCTCACTGCTAATCAGCATTTGAAAGGCAGCTTTGACAGTGAGAAAGAAAGTGAAGGGGCAGGGAGGGGGGGGGGGGTGTCAGGCAGCGGGGGTGGCGGGGGGGGGGTGGGGGGGGGGTAAACGAAAGCATGAGACACAGTGAGTTAGGGGAGGGAGAGCGGGAGAGAGACGGAGGCAGGGGTTGTACAAGCACGCCTTTTATATTTACTATAGCGACTGAGGAGAGAGAGAGAGAGAGAGAGGGGGGGGGAGAGAGAGAGAGAGAGAGAGAGAGGGGAGAGAGAGAGAGGGGAGAGAGAGAGAGAGGGGGAGAGAGAGAGCGAGCAGCTGAAGGCAAAGACAACCGGCTTTCCCAAGAGGAAATGAAAAGAAAGAAGCTGAGCGAGCGAGCGAGAGAGAGAGAGAGGAGTGAATGAGTGAGCGAGGACAGGCAGGAGGGAGGGAGAGAGAGAGAGAGAGAGAGAGAGAGAGAGAGAGAGAGCATGCCAGCTGAAGAGGAAGAGAGAGAGAGAGAGAGAGAGACGGCGCAACAGAGGGAATCTAACACCGGCTGGGTCCTAATCCTGGTCCATCTCTAAGAAGCAGCGGAGCCAGAGTGTCAGAGAAGTGAGACTGAGCGCTGGAGAGTGAGATAGCACCATCAGCTAGCTCCACACACACTCCACACACTCACACACACACACACACACACACACACACACACACACACTGCACACACACTCTCTCTCTCTCTCTTTCTGTGTCTGTCTCTCTCTCGCCACACACACACACACACACACACACACACACACACACACACACACACACACACACACACACACACACACACACTCAAAAGCGCTCCCTGACACACACTTTGCGAACCAGGAGTCCGTTGCGCGGTGGTGTGTCCGTCCGTCCGTCCGTCCGGCCGTCTGGCTGGCTGTCTGGCTGCGTGTCTTGGCTTTTTTTTCCTCCCCCCTTTCCTTCTTCTTGTTGTTCTTGTGAAGGCGAGGAGACTTTGACGCTTCTATACAGCAACCCCTCGCCCCCCTGTCCCAACTACCCCACCCCCCTCCCTCCTCCCTCCTTCAACAGCCCCCCCGCCCGCCCGCCCCGCCCCACCCCACCCCACCCTCCCAGCTCAAACACACAGTGTTTGTTTGCTGTGTTTAAGATCAGGGGGGCCACTGCCAGGGCAGTGTGGGGCCACGGGGAGAGAGAGAGAGAGAGACACAGAGAGAGAGAGAGAGAGAGAGAGCGGAGGAGAAACGGAAGGAGAGAAAACGCTCATCATCATCATCTGGAACAGCTGAGAGGAGTTAAACACTGGACATGCCCGGCAGCAGGTGAGTTGCTATACCATTTCATATGAGAACTTCTGCTGAAGCCACCGCACGCACGCACGCACGCACACACACACACACGCACGCGCACACACACACACACACACAGGCGCACACACGCACGCACGTACACACACACACACGCACATGCACACACACACGCGCACACACACGGATGCACAAACACATGTTGTAGTGTGCAGGCATGCATACGTACACGTGTATTCACACAGATGCACTCACGCACACACACACGCACGCACACACACGCACATACACACGCACGGTGCACAACAAAGTTGTCCTTGCACTCCTTGGCGTTTTCCATTTGGAACGGGACGTTTCGAGTCCGATGCGTTGCATGCGAGTCTCGTCCTCCAGCCTCGTGCTGAATCATTCAGAATGTACAGTTTTATATCTTTGTCGTTGTACTTTATAAGACTATAATGTTGTTGTACTTTAACCCATTCTGACCTGAGATCAGATTCTAAAAAATGTCTTCTACATCCTGACGGTTTTCTGAAAAAGCCATGTTTCTGTGTCGGTCATTCTTCGATTTTTCAAAAAATAGCAGACCACGCGCTATGAGCTTGTAGATCTGCTATTTTTCAATAGCTAAAGCATAACGGAATGCTAACACCGAAAAGCTGCTGCACCTTGAAGGAGATTTGACATGTTGTTCTATGACTTTCAGAAAGCAAAAAAAAAAAGGATTTCATGTTGTGTAATATGGCAACATCTTTGAAAACTGTACTGTAACATTTTCTAAAATTATGGCACAAATTGATGAATCTAATTTCACGTTTCACAGCGGATTGTCTTTGATATTCTTTTTCAGAGTTAAAGAAGTAAAGCCGATAAATGTTGTTTAGCCGCACGCACACTCTCAGATGAAAACACAGCGCGCACGCACACTCGCTCAAAAGTGAGCCTTGTATACTAATTGCTTTTCGTCCATTAAGAGCCATTGACATTTTTTTCATTAGCAGTGCAGGAACATTTCCATTGCAAAAGTATAAAGAACACAATTATAAATATACTGTATACTCACAATGACCTCTGTGATGGCGCCTCTCATTACTATAGATAAACGGTGTGTGAGAGTGTGTTGTGTATTTATCGCGTGCGTGCGCGTGCATGTGTGAGTGCGTGTGAGTGCGTGTGTGTGTGTGTGTGTGTGTGTGTTAGAAGGAGGACTGGACAGTGTGTCCGTTTCCACCTGCATAGCGTGGTAGAATTGGTCACACAGTTTCGCGGCCCCGGCTGCATCCTGTCCCTGTTTTGCAGCAGGTGGCCCAAATTTGGCAGAATGAACTGTCTGTGACAAACCGCCGGGCGTTTAAGTAAATACCATCAAACCATCACACATACTGTACAGGAGGACATGTCAGGTTTAAAGTAAATACCATCAAAACCATCACACGCACACACAGGAGGACAATCTCAGGTTTAACCCGTTTTGACCTGAGATCAGATTCTAAAAAAAAAGTCTTCTACATCCTGACAGTTTTCTGAAAAAGCCATGTTTCTATAGTCAGTCGTTCTTCGATTTTTCTAAAAATAGCAGACCTACAAGCTCGTAGCGCGCCACTCGGTGGCGCGCTACGAGCTTGTAGATCTGCTATTTTTCAATAGTTAAAGCATAACGTAATGCTAAAACACCAAAATGGGTTCCCCCAGTAAATAAAGTAAATACCATCAAACCATCACACTCACACACAGGAGGACAATCTCAGGTTATCCCGCCGGTGTTTACATGAAGTATACGTTGTTGTTGACTGTTTTCTGGCTATATAATTTTTAATCAGTCATGGTTTACTGTGCGGGTATTTGGAAAGGCAGATTATGAGAGTTTATGAGGGGGCGAGGGAGTCGCCAACGTGTGTGTGTGTGTGAGTGTGTGCGTGTGTACACACACACACACACACATGCGCGTGCGTGTTATGTGCTTGTTCATGTAGTCTTACCTGTATGTGCTTGGATAAATGTCTGGTGTCCAAAAAGAGAGAGAGAGAGAGAGAGAGAGAGCTTGTGCGCGAGTGTCTCTCTACCTGTACGTGTTTGCCGTCCCAGATCAGCGCTCCTCCAGAGTCCAGAATGTGTTTAACACTTGTGTAAATTGTGTGGCGTTTAAGCGGCCCCGCCAACTCCATCATCCGCGTTCATGCACACCTGACAGCTCGCCGCACGTGCTCCAGATACGATTCTGAGCGCACGGCCGTGTGTGCGTGCCGTGCAGCACAGCGGCGTGCACGTTTCATCACAACGTTGCCGTTTAGCTGAATGTCGTACAGCGACACGTTCTGCCATGTATACTGTATACGGCTAGCAATCACAAGCTCAGTGAGCTGAGGGAATAATGGCTTTATTGTGAATGTTTATAGTCTTTTTTTTAATAACTGTAACAAAAGATAATTTATTTATTATTGCCCCTCATGCCGTTTTGGATTCCTTTTTTTTTGTTGCTTTCAATTAGTTTTTTTAGTTTTTTATTTTTCAAGGATTATGTGATTGTAAATGGAGTGCAATGGGTTAAGGCAAGGTAATGTTAACCCATTCTGAACGGGCACCCATTTTGGTGTTGGCATCGTGTCGCGCTTTAGCTATTGAAAAATAGCAGATCTACAAGCTCATATCGCGCCACTCGGTGGCGCGATATGAGCTTGTAAGTCTGCTATTTAAAAAAAAATCGAAGGTCAGAATGGGTTCGTCAGACCAGCGTGTGTCCGGCGGAAACCTCGTATGAATCTGATCTCAGGTCAGAATGGGTTTAAAGGGCATAACAGCAGCCGGAGGGGCGAAACCCCACATGCTGATGTGAGTATATCGTGGAATCTGCCACACTTTCCGAAGGCTCTGAAATGCCGGGTCCATTTGTGTTAAGTTTCCGTGTGCATGTAGCGTTTTTTCAGCAGGGAATCATAGCTTAATTCAAATTGACTTAATCGGTTGTTCGGTTTGACCCACCAGCTTTTGGAGATATAATGGCTTATAGAGTAATGTCTTGCAGAGAAACAGCGAGTTGAGAAAACAAGCTTTTTTTTAAGCATTTAAATCATATTTACATGTCGATTTCAGCTCTGACATTTTACTTCAGACATGCTCTGTTATGTGAAGAGTCTGTGCCTGTGCTATTAACCCATTCTGACCTGAGATCAGATTCTAAAAAATGTCTTCTACATCCCGACAGTTTTCCATTCTGACCTGAGATCAGATTCTAAAAATGTCTTCTACGTCAGTCGCTCTTCGATTTTTCAAAAAATAGCAGACCTACAAGCTCGTAGCGCGCCACTCGGTGGCGCGCTATGAGCTTGTAGATCTGCTATTTTTCAATAGCTAAAGCATGACATGATCACAGTTGTCCACCTCCTGAACAGTTAAAGGGATGGTTCAGATTTTTTGAACTTAAGTTGTATGAAATACTTGCCATTAATATAGTGGTTGCAACTGTATTAATTGATTGCCAGAGTCCCGTGGTGGGAGTTCTGCTCTGGTTTTTAGTGAATATTAAGTAGTTCCGGTCATTTTGCGGGGGGCACTGGGGGGCCACGCAGTAAAAGTAAATGAATCCACAAAACGAACGTAATTTGTATTGTTGACCTATTTCTAAAATATTAGCGCGACTTTCGTTCAACTTTGACCCCTCCATCACATGGAACTATTTTTTGGGGCGTATAGTGATATGGACACAAAAAACATAGTTCCGTGTGATAGAGGGGTCAAAAAAAAAAGACGAAAGTTGCACTAATATTTTAGAAATAGGTCAACAATGCAAATTACGTTCGTTTTTTTTTTTTTTTTTAAGATATTTTTTTGCGGCTTACGCCTTTATTGATTTTTTAAGGGATAGAAAGTAGGCTGACAGGAAACGGGAGAGAGATGGGGGGATGACATGCAGTAAAGGCCGTGTCGGGTCCGGGAGTCGAACCCACGGCACACCGCGACTGGATCACCAGTCCGGTGCCCAGACCGTTACGCTACGGCCTGGGCCAAATTACGTTAGTTTTGTGGATTCATTTACTTTTACTGCGTGGCCCCCCAGTACCCCCCCCACAAAATGACCGGAACTAGTATTTCATACAACTTAAGTTCAAGAAATCTGAACTATCCCTTTAAGTCTTGCCATGGCCATGACAGTCTGTCTCTGTATGAAAAAGAGGCCTGTTGTCTAGACCAGGGGTCTGCAACCTTTTTTAAATGAAGTGCCATGTTTTTATCTTCTAGATCGTCAGTGTGCCATATCAACATTAATTAATTTTAATGACACCACAGGGAAAAAATCCAACATATTTTGCTTGTCAACAAATATTTCCTTTTTCCTTCTTTTTAAATATTTTCTTTCACGTTGTTATAATGATCATTAGACTCAGGGCAGAGTTCAGTTTTAATGAATGTAGAATGCAGGATGTAATTTACAAACTATAATGTGAGGGACTTCATTTATTTGACTGCATTTTTTTAAAAGGTTTATTTAAAACCAAAGATACTCTCTCACACACTTGCCAGTGTGCCAGTGATCACCCTCCTTTGTGCCAATGTTGGCACTGGTGCCTAAGGTTGCCTACCTCTAGAAGGCAACAATAAAAATTAAAAATAGCAGATCTACAAGCTCATATCGCGCCACCGAGTGGCGCGATACGAGCTTGTAGGTCTGCTATTTTTTTTTTAATCGAAGAACGACTGACATTCTAGACTCTAGACGCACAGTGCCTTGTATAGGATTAGAGAGGACCCCCCCCCCTCAACCTGGTGAACGTTGTCTCAGAAGTGTCTCAGATGAACCCGACCACAGCCCAGACACAAACGTCTGACAGAAGGAGTGGTTTCAGGCCAGTGTTGTTTTTGTCGACTAAAACTAAAGACGAAAAATGTTCGTCGACTACCTTTTTTCTCTGACAAAAACTAAATGGAAACTAAATGAAAACTAAGCTATGATGACTAAAACTATGAGACTAAATATACTGACAATTTCGTCGACGAATAAAAACTAGACTAAAATGTTAGGAAGGGGACTAGTGGACAAGAGATCCAGTATAAGTCATTTTACACTTGGTTGCATGCTGAAAATAGCCGATCTACAAGCTCACACAGCTTTGATTGATTGATTGATTGAAATCTTTATTAACAGTTTGTAGAATTTACAGTACATTTTAAGCACGAACTCAATACAAAGACTGTCAACTGTGAGTGGACGACCCAATTAAGCATTACACTTGTTTACAACAGGGTCCACATTGTTCAATTCATCAAATTCATCAAGCTTGTGAGCTTGTAGATCGGCTATTTTCAGTGTAAAAACAGTCCTTACGACGGCATCAATGCCCACCAAAATACATTTTAGTCGACTAAATCACCTGTAGATTTAGTCGACTAAAATCTCACGACATTTAGTCGACTAAAACTAGACTATAACGCCAACACATTCCAGGTGACTAAAATGTGACTAAAACTAAATGAAAACTATTCAAGAGACTATGACTAAAACTAAAATAGAAATTTGCTGCCAAAAATAACACTGTTTAACCCATTCTGAACGGGAACCCATTTTGGTATTAGCATCATGTCGTGCTTTAGCTATTGAAAAATAGCAGACCTACAAGCTCATATCGCGCCACCGAGTGGCGCGATACGAGCTTGTAGGTCTGCTATTTTTTGAAAAATCGAAGAACGACTTACATTTTTTAGAATCTGATCTCTGGTCAGAATGGGTCAATCAGACCAGTGTGTGTCCAGCGGAAACCTTGTATGAATCTGATCTCAGGTCAGAATGGGTTAAGGCATGCTCTGAGGTGGCAGCGTGTGAGCTGCAGGCCGCACGGCGTTATCCTCCTCACAACGGCCAAAAATAAATAAAAAAACACTCTCTGTCTTTCTGTCCGTCAGCAACGTCAACGTGCCATTTCTCATTTTCTGGCGATCTTGACGGGCCGACAACCTTTGATTGAGCCGTCTGTCTGTCAGCGTGCTACAGTGTGTATATGCAACCCATTCTGACCTGAGATCAGATTCTAAAAAAAGCTATGTTTCTATGTCAGTGGTTCTTCGATTTTTCAAAAACAGCAGACCTACAAGCTCGTAGCGCACCACTCGGTGGCGCGCTACGAGCTTGTAGATCTGCTGTTTTTCAATAGCTAAAGCATAACATAATGCATGACACCAAAACGGGGTCCCGACTCCCCGCCCCAAAATGGGTTAATGTGCTACTGTATATATTCTAAAGAAAGTGCTAAATGCTACAGTATAGGACAGTCTGGTTTTCAACCTATTTCATATCGAGGATCATTGTTTAGTTGGAGCCACGGACCACCGTTTGATGACATTTAGCCTCTCACTAAAAGAATATCTTGTTATAGTTGGATACAATTTTGTCCACATTCCATGCTGTATTGATGTTGGTATACCATAGGAGGAGATAACAGGCAAAATAACAATTATCTTTAGTTTTAATTGTGTATATAGACGTATTGTAAATTAACTAAATGCAGATGTATAACAAAGGTTTCATTTTACGCTCTCAAGAGTTAAAGATTCATAAGGGGTCCATTTTGGTTACCAACTCTCCATTTAGCTGGGGACCACCTGTTAGTTTAGTTTAGTGCATTTTAGTTATCTCTCTATACTTCACCTTCATTTAAATTGCATTGAAGTGAGTGAGAGAGAGAGGGAGAGAGAGCGAGGGAGAGAGAGAGAGGAGAGAGAGAGAGAGAGAGAGAGAGAGAGAGAGAGAGAGAGAGAGAGAGGGAGAGAGGGAGAGAGAGAGAGAGAGAGAGGAGAGAGAGAGAGGGGGAGAGAGAGAGAGAGAGAGAGAGAGAGAGAGAGAGAGAGAGAGAGATAGTTGTTTAGAGTGAACATTAGTGAAAGTAGGAATGCTAAAAGTTCAAACACCAAAGTACCAAAACAATGTAATTCATTAGTAAACACTATCCTGAAATGGTAGGACCTACTTATCATTGGTAATTATTCACACACGTACTCACCTTTTTTATCATTATCTAGCTGACCATTTAATTGCACATTTAATTTGATCACTTTGGACATGAACCATAACATCATGTGGGTTTGACATGATGGAGACAGCATGTCAGCATAACGATGAAGACATCGGTGAAGAATCTTCGCCGTGGCAACTTGGTAAACTATGGCGAGTTCTCAGGTATTCTTTTAGATAGACACTTAGACAGTAAACAGATGGACACAGGTAGGCATGACGGCTCAGTCTCTCTCTCTCTCTCTCTCTCTCTCTCTCCGCATGCGTTCGTCTGTCTCTCTCTCCCTCTCTCTCTCTCTCTCTCTCTCTCTCTCTCTCTCTCTCTCTCCCTCCCTCTCTCTCTCTCTCTCTCTCTCTCTCTCTCCGCATGCGTTCGTCTGTGTCTCTCTATCCCTCTTG
>NC_139706.1:2526664-2529164 GCF_964188405.1 Protomyctophum parallelum | reverse complement strand
TTTATATTACTCCTCCATATTTTGTCCAAAAATCCCGCAAATCGTTACACAGTATCTCTATAGTCATGTGCCCAAGACAGATCGGTCCGATATTTCATATTTGGCTAACTTTGGCTTTCAAAGTTTGCAGGATTGGCCCGTTTTGAACAAAAAGCCTTGAATCATGAACACAGCGTGCAATTTGAAATCTTTCACGCACTTTGCTACTAGGCTGAGGAATATATCCCACCCTTTTCACATTGGCCTGTTATAGCGCCACCAACAGGTGGATTTTTGCAAAACACGTTTTTGGAACAAAATGCCTCAAATCATCCAATTGCCATCAAAGGCGTAAGAACAAATGGCACCCTTTTCACATTGGCCTGTTATAGCGCCACCAGGAGGCCACGACCTGACCTGGCCTGGTGGAGACCCTGTGCCCCGAGGGGCACTTTATCTAGTTTACTATCTTCCTTTAACGTGCATTCTCCTCTACTAGAAATATTTCAATGAAATGGCAGTTGCATCAAAGGCAGAAAGTGTAAGTGTAATGTTGAAACTGCGATGCAGTTACTGTAGATACATACATACATACATACATACATACAAGTTCAAAGTCAGCCTATAGGATAGTATAGCATTGTTTATGCATGCAGTAATGCATGTAGTAACTAAAGGCTACGTTTGAACTGTACCAGCTCAGTGGGCCTTGTGGTTAGAGTGTCCGCCCTGAGACTGGGAGGTTGGGGTTCGATCCCCGGTCGGGTCATACCAAAGACAAGGGTTGGATTGGGGGGTAAGTCCCTGCGACATACTAGCGTCATGTCCAGAGGGTGTACTTGTACATCAAGCTGCCTCACGCTACAAAAACAGGAGATAGGCTCCTGCCCTATGGGCCTCATGGCTACAGAAACAGGAGATAGGCTCCTGCCCTATGGGCCTCATGGCTACAGAAACAGGAGATAGGCTCCTGCCCTATGGGCCTCATGGCTACAGAAACAGGAGATAGGCTCCTGCCCTATGGGCCTCATGGCTACAGAAACAGGAGATAGGCTCCTGCCCTATGGGCCTCATGGCTACAGAAACAGGAGATAGGCTCCTGCCCTATGGGCCTCATGGCTACAGAAACAGGAGATAGGCTCCTGCCCTATGGGCCTCATGGCTACAGAAACAGGAGATAGGCTCCTGCCCTATGGGCCTCATGGCTACAGAAACAGGAGATAGGCTCCTGCCCTATGGGCCTCATGGCTACAGAAACAGGAGATAGGCTCCTGCCCCTATGGGCCTCATGGCTACAGAAACAGGAGATAGGCTCCTGCCCCTATGGGCCTCATGGCTACAGAAACAGGAGATAGGCTCCTGCCCTATGGGCCTCATGGCTACAGAAACAGGAGATAGGCTCCTGCCCTATGGGCCTCATGGCTACAGAAACAGGAGATAGGCTCCTGCCCTATGGGCCTCATGGCTACAGAAACAGGAGATAGGCTCCTGCCCTATGGGCCTCATGGCTACAGAAACAGGAGATAGGCTCCTGCCCTATGGGCCTCATGGCTACAGAAACAGGAGATAGGCTCCTGCCCTATGGGCCTCATGGCTACAGAAACAGGAGATAGGCTCCTGCCCTATGGGCCTCATGGCTACAGAAACAGGAGATAGGCTCCTGCCCTATGGGCCTCATGGCTACAGAAACAGGAGATAGGCTCCTGCCCTATGGGCCTCATGGCTACAGAAACAGGAGATAGGCTCCTGCCCTATGGGCCTCATGGCTACAGAAACAGGAGATAGGCTCCTGCCCTATGGGCCTCATGGCTACAGAAACAGGAGATAGGCTCCTGCCCTATGGGCCTCATAGCTACAGAAACAGGAGATAGGCTCCTGCCCTATGGGCCTCATGGCTACAGAAACAGGAGATAGGCTCCTGCCCTATGGGCCTCATGGCTACAGAAACAGGGGATAGGCTCCTGCCATATGGGCCTCATGGCTACAGAAACAGGAGATATGCTCCTGCCCTATGGGCCTCATGGCTACAGAAACAGGAGATAGGCTCCTGCCCTATGGGCCTCATGGCTACAGAAACAGGAGATAGGCTCCTGCCCTATGGGCCTCATGGCTACAGAAACAGGAGATAGGCTCCTGCCCTATGGGCCTCATGGCTACAGAAACAGGAGATAGGCTCCTGCCCTATGGGCCTCATGGCTACAGAAACAGGAGATAGGCTCCTGCCCTATGGGCCTCATGGCTACAGAAACAGGAGATAGGCTCCTGCCCGGCCTCATAGCTACAGAAACAGGAGATAGGCTCCTGCCCTATGGGCCTCATGGCTACAGAAACAGGAGATAGGCTCCTGCCCTATGGGCCTCATGGCTACAGAAACAGGGGATAGGCTCCTGCCATATGGGCCTCATGGCTACAGAAACAGGAGATAGGCTCCTGCCCTATGGGCCTCATGGCTACAGAAACAGGAGATAGGCTCCTGCCCTATGGGCCTCATGGCTACAGAAACAGGAGATAGGCTCCTGCC
>NC_139706.1:2491664-2521664 GCF_964188405.1 Protomyctophum parallelum | reverse complement strand
CGTGGCTCAAATGGGTCTGAGAGGCTGAATGTCATCAAATGGTGGTTCCGTGGCTCAAATGGGTCTGAGAGGCTAAATGTCATCAGATGGTGGTTCCGTGGCTCAAATGGGTCTGAGAGGCTAAATGTCATCAAATGGTGGTTCCGTGGCTCAAATGGGTCTGAGAGGCTAAATGTCATCAGATGGTGGTTCCGTGGCTCAAATGGGTCTGAGAGGCTAAATGTCATCAAATGGTGGTTCCGTGGCTCAAATGGGTCTGAGAGGCTAAATGTCATCAAATGGTGGTTCCGTGGCTCAAATGCCGACTAAATAATGGGCCTTGACGTGAAAAGGGTTGAAAACCACTGATACAGAAAATGAACATTTCCACATCGCCTCGTGTCGCAGCACATTGTGAGCTCGTATAGGTCGGCTGTTCCAGAGGGTATAAAAATGAGGGGGTGGTCCGAGTACAGACCCCGGGGGTATAACGGCAGAGAGGAGGAGGAGGAGGAGGAGAGAACAGGATCTAAAAGGTGTCTGCAAACTTTTTAACTCCACAATTAGCAGTGAACAAACAAAATTAACGGCCATGACGAATCCTCTTCCTGGGCTAAACAAAAAGCTAATCGATCGGCCATCGATTCAATTAGACACGTCTCTGTTTATTTTTGCGCATTTCCCCCCGTTTGAAAACAATTCGTAGATTTGCTCCGTCGTGCCCTTGAGTCACGTATAGATAGTAGTCTCTCTCTCTCTCTCTCTCTCTCTCTCTCTGCAGTGGTGTGATTCGCCTGTTCGCCCCGGCCGCGGTGTCAGCCAGAGTCTGGATTGGACCCCAGGGGGGGGGGGGAGGGGGGGGGGGGGTGTGACATAGGGGGGACCAATGGCATGGCAGGAGGGCCATTGTCTGCATGCGTGCCGTTCGACTTAAATGTGTTCATTTGCGCGACTCCCCTGACTCTCTGCGAGGAAGAGGAGGGTGGTGGTGCGGGGGGGGGGTTGAGCGGAGCAGAGGGGAGGGGCGCGCTAACGAACCCTCTGACAGCTGGAGGCCCTAATTAAACGTCCCCGCTGAAAACAAACAGAGAGTGGGAGAGCCAAACAGAGCCGAGCAAAGAGAAAGACGGAGCCGCGAGAGAGAGGAAGAGGAGCAGTCTGAACCTCCTCTTCACCGTCGCTACGCTGCTCGCATTCCAGCCAGCACAGGACATGCACGGCCACCATGCACGTACACACACACACACACACACGTATGCAAGCGGCCATGCACGCACACACACACACACACATAACACCACTCCACTCCACACAGGACATGACCACAATGCACGTACACACACACACACACACACACATAACACCACTCCCCTACAGGACATGACCACAATGCACGTACACACACACACACACACATAACACCACTCCCCTACAGGACATGACCACAATGCACGTACACACACACACACACACACACACGTATGCAAGCTGCCACGCATGTACACACTACTACACACACAACACCACTCCACCACAGAACACGACCACAATGCACGTACACACACACACACACACACGTATGCAAGCGGCCACATGCACACGCACACATAACACCACTCCACTACAGGACATGACCACAATGCACGTACACACACACACACATAACACCACTCCACCACAGAACACGACCACAATGCACGTACACACACACACACACACGTATGCAAGCGACCACATGCACACGCACACATAACACCACTCCACTACAGGACATGACCACAATGCACATACACACACACACACACACACACACACACACACACACACACACACACACACACATATGCAAGCGGCCACGAGTCGCATGCACACACACACAACACCACTCCACCACAGAAGATGACCACAATGCACGTACCCACGCATGCACGTACGCACACGCACACGCACACACACACACACACACACACACACACACACACACACACACACACACACACACACACACTGCACACATATACAAGCGGCCACGAATGCACACACACAAGACCACTCCACCACAGAACATGGCCACGCACAAATTCTGCCACACGGATGCATGCAAGCAGCCGCGTGCACACACACACACACACACACACACACACAGGCACGTGCATGCATGCACGCACGCACATATGCACACTCCTTCACCATGCATTAGGGCTGGCCAATATATGGATGTTATGTGGAATCATATTGTGGGATGTCTGGGATTTTGGATCTTCATTTTGAGCAAAGTGCTGGATGTCTTCTCCTGGTTGAAGGTGGCATACAGTGAAGTGAACTTACCTGCCTGTTCTAATATACTGTAGGCCTTATGTACACATTTCTCCCCATGTTGCCCACAGAACTATCTGGAATTTTTAAATCTAGATGGTTGTTCTATTATTTACACCACCAGGCGTAACGTTTCAAGCTGAAGTCGTGGCGTAATTTGGTTTTGACCGATTCAGTCAAATTGTTACTTTCCGGGGCGGAAATCTCCCACCCAGTGTTGATTTTGTATTGCAGTTTTAGTCATAGTCTGTTGAATTGTTTTCATTTAGTTTCAGTCACATTTTAGTCACCTGGATTGTTTCTAGTGTTAGAGCTTGTATATCTGCTATTTTCAGCATGCAACCAAGTGTTAAATGTCTTTATACTGGATCTTTTGTCCACTAGTCGCTTCCTAACATTTTAGTCTAGTTTGTATTTGTTGACGAAATTAATTGTCAATATATTTAGTCTTAGTTTTAGTCATCATAGCTTAGTTTTCATGTAGTTTTCGCCAGTGAATAAAGGTAGTCTGCAAACAAGTATAAGTCGACGAAATCATCCCTGCTCTTATATCCATATTTAAACCTTTCGTAAATTAATGCCCTACATTGTCACACAAATGTAGCACAAATCTACATGTTCAGCTTGTTCAGGTGAGCTTGTAGATCGGCTATTAGCTGCTTTTGAAGATGTGAGGATTCCGCGCGACGGCAACGAAATAATAGAAAGCCACACATTCCAGTCTCCCACTCAAGACAGCGTTGATTTATAGTTTTAGTCATAGTCATTTGAATACAATTGAATTTAGTTTTAGTCATAATATGACTAAAACATTTCAGATGACTAAAATATTATTTTAGTCATCTGAAATGTTTTAGTTTTAGTCTAATTTTTGTACGATTTTATTCGACTAAATCAATTTTCTTTCCCGACTAAAATGTATTTTGGCAGGCCTTGAGGCAGATTTTACACTTTGTTACATGCTGAAAATAGCCAGTCTTTTAGTTCTATACCGGATCTCTTCTCCACTGTAGTCCCCTTGTTGACAAAAGTGTAAATATATTTAGTCATCATAGCTTCCTTTTTTTTTGTTTTCGTCAGTGAAAAAAGGTGGTCGACCAACATTTTTCGTCGTAGCTTTAAGCGTTATTCATAGTCTGGATTCTCGAGGGTGAGGTGACCACCGAACTACAACATGACGCCACGATCCGCAGTGAAGAGCAAACCACCGCCACCGCTCCAGCCCTTCTCTCTGTTTTTACTCACCACCGCTCAACGTTATTTCAGCTCCGGTGGTCAGCTCACCACCGGAGCGGTGGTCACCTCACCACCGGAGCGGTGGTCACCTCACCACCGCAGCGGTGGTCACTAAGGTTGTGCGATATTTCGGTTTCACGGTTTAATACGGTTTAATGATTTCATTAAGGTTTTTTCCGTCAAAACCGAGAAACCGTTCAACCTGACATGAGCGTTGGGTGGCCGTGATTATTGTTTACAGGAAGCAGTGGAGAATGGCAGCATCGCATGATCCATCCGTCCGTCTGTGTCTGACTAAATTCTTGTGCCAGTCACCGACTTGACGTACTCTCCCCCGCCCGCCTCCCCCTAACGTGCGTGCACCATGACAGGCAACGCTGAAGCCAAGTGACACACAAGCGCTAAATAATAAACTATGTGCGTGCGCTGTATGGTTTACGTCAAGTCACAAAATCACTTGTTGCCGTAGCACAGACACAGAGCTATGCTGGGACAGACAGTCACAGAACAGATTCGTTGCAGCTCAGCATTGCAAAAATATTCCTATCAGCAACTGGCCCACTCTCTGTGAGGCATGAACTAAACCCAGTTGATCATGCTGAAATAATCTGATGCGAGACAACGGCTGCGTCTCCACTTCCAATCTAGAATTAATTATACGTCGCCGTACTGCGGAGCGCGTGCAGAAAATAGCCGATCTACAAGCTTATACAGCGCGTCGTCGCGCATTGTTTATGGATGCGTTCATGACTCGTTTCTGTCACATCATAAGATACTAATGTAATGGGTCAAATAATCACTGAGATCAAGTTCAACTCGGAGCAGGCGCCAGGCAACCAGCAACGCCGTTTGCCTGTTCCTGGGGGCTACACTGCTACAGTATACACTACGGTAAAACTATGGTAAAACCGAAAAACAGGGTATTTTGGCAATAGTAAACCGGGGGTTTTTAAATGTCCCAAACCGTCCAACCTTAGTGGTCACCTCACCACCGCTGCGGTGGTGAGGTGACCACCGGAGCGGTGGTGAGGTGACCACCGGAGCGGTGGTCACCTCACCACCGGAGCGGTGGTCACCTCTCCACCGGAGCGGTGGTCACCTCTCCACCGGAGCGGTGGTCACCTCTCCACCGGAGCGGTGGTCACCTCTCCACCGGAGCGGTGGTCACCTCGGCCACTGAAAATCCAGACTATGAATGACAAAATCGCCACTGGTTGCAGACGAACTCAGGTGATGCGCCGTCGCGTCTGGACGACACGGCTGACATTCAGCGCGGCGCGAGCTGCTAGCCATAGCGCAAAGCATTAGCAGTCAAAGTGGCGGCGGGTCCATTTGGGTGAGTGCATTAACCCATTCAGGACTGAGGATCCAAAACAATGTCTTCTACAGCTTTCTGGAAAAAAAAAACATGTTTCTACATCAGTGGTTCTCAAACTACTTCATGTCAAGGACCCCCAAAATGACATGTAATTAGCCGCGCGGACCCCCAACTGAAAATATGTTGTTTCAGCCCCACCCCCCCCCTCCCCCCCTCCCAGAAGCAAAAGATATACGACTTAAAAAGGTCTGCTGTGGAAGCATATATTCAAAGATTTTCCTCGATTTTTTCAAAAAGACAGCAGATCTAACGAGCTTGTTAGATCTTGTTATAGATCTGCTGTTGTTCAACAACAGCTCAGGTGGTTCGAAAAGCGACAGCGCGGATGCGTTCCCGCCCCGAGGGGGTTAATGGGCCGCCCCCAACCGGCGACAAGGTTATGAGGCTGATTGAATAATTACGGTGGAGGTCCCCGTCCATTACGCCCCTGTGTCTGCCCAGATAGAGGGAGAGACGCGCCGAGCAGGGCAGATGGGGAGCGATAGAGACGGACAGAAAGATGGAGCGGGAGATTAGATAAGGACAGATACGCTCAATTAGGAGATAAACGTACAGGTACGGGAGGGAATGTGGGACAGCGTGCACGCTGCGTCAACTAGGGTGTGTGCGTGCGTGCGTGTGCGTATGTGCGTGTGTGTGTGTGCGTGCGTGATTGTGTAGAGTGTGTTTACTTTACATACATCGTTGCGAGAAGCTATCGTGCAAAACTAAAAGTGACATAATTTTAAATAACCTGCGTGCGTGCGTGTGTGTGTGTGTGCACGTGTGCGTCTGCGTGCGCGTATATCCGCCGTCCTCTGTGTGTGTGCACTGTGCATATTCCCCCTCCTGTCCTTGGCATGGATATTGTATTTATCCAGGCAGAGTAGAGAGAAGGTGACACCGGTGATGTCGTTAGATACAGTTAAAGACAGAGAGGGGCTGTGCCCTCTGCTGCGACCTGCCCTCTGCCTTAGATACACTTAACCCATGTAGACCCGAGAGCTCCAATACCTTCTACGTCCTGACAGTTCTCTGGGAAAGCCCATGTTTCTATGTGTCAGTCGTTCTCAAAACATTCTCATGTCAAGGACTCCCCGGAAATATATGTAATCGGCCGCCGACCCCCATCTGAAAATATGTAGTTCCAGGGACCCCTCCCCCTGAAGCAAAGGTTTTGACTTAGAAAAGTTCGCTCTGAATATAATATAATATATTTTCAAAGATTTGCTCCACATTTTCACAATCTTTCAAAAATGGTAGACATACAAGCTCGTAGCGATCGAGGCACTCGGTGCCGCGCTATGAGCTTGTAGATCTGCTATTTTTTAAATAGCCAAAGCATAACATAATGCTTAAAACACCAAAGAGGGGTTCCCGCCCAGAAGGGGTTAAAGACGGAGCGGGGCTCTGCCCTCTGCTGTGCCCTGCCCTCATGCATGTCGCGCTTTCAGTTTCCACAGGAGATGTCTCCTGGCGCTCCCGCACGCTGGAAGCTTCAAATATGAAAGGCAAAGCGTTTTATTCTGGGGGCAGCAGTGGGCTCGGTCGGTAGGTAGGTAGAGGAGGCCATCTGGGAACTGTGAGGTTCCACCGCCCGGTTCGAGCCCTCGGCTCCTCCGTATATCAGAGGTTGGTATAGCAGTGTTTGTTTCGCGCTGCGACGCGTTGTGAGCTTGTAGATCGGCTTGATCGGTAAATGGGCTTGCGTTTCACCAGGAGAGCAGGACGCTGCCTATCTCCCCCATACATCAGCCTCCGCGCTGAACAGACAGCCGGGGCCAAACCAGTAAGAGACAAAGACAAAGCCAGAAGCACTCCTGCCTGGAGCAATTGAGCCGGGTGTCATGATCTTACTGTGAACTGTGTACTGTATACCCTTATTTTGTAGTGATGTCTGTAGTGTTTCCTGTTTTGCCTAGTTGTTGTTGCCTGTCTTGTCTCACCTCATCCCCTGTTACACACACCTGTCTCCATTCTGTCATTAGCCTGATGACACTCACCTGTGTTTGCTTCACTATCAGCCTGTAGTCCCCATTCTGACCGGGCACCCATTTTGGTGTTGGCATTATGTTATGCTTTAGCTATTGAAAAATAGCAGATCTACAAGCTCATATCGCGCCACCGAGTGGCGCGATACGAGCTTGTAGGTCTGCTATTTTTTGAAAAATCGAAGAACGACTGACATTTTTTTAATCTGATCTCAGGTCAGAATGGGTTCATCAGACCAGTCCAGTGGAAACCTCATATGAATCTGATCTCAGGTCAGAATGGGTTAAGTACTACTGACTCATTCTGCTCTCACACTGCCAGATCCAAGTTTGATGTTACTGTGTGTTCCTGCCTGTTTTGTCCTGCTGTTGCCTCGTCACCATGTAAGCTGTTTAGTGTTCTTTGTTCTAATAAATACTGGACTATACCTGCCCTGCCTGCTTGTTCTGCATCTGGGTCCTCAATCTGACACACACCGTGACACCGGGCCTCCGTGGTGGTGGTGGCGGTGGTGGTGGTGTGAGTGATTTACCCGGGCCTGGACTGGCCACTTACTTAACGTACCAGACATGTGTCCGGTGGGCCGACCCCTGTGGTGGGCCGACCCCTGTGGTGGGCCGACCCGGTCTGGGCCAAAGGTTACAGTTTTTTCACGATTGTTAAAGATGGAGTGCCACAATTTTTGTATTTTTCCAGCTTTTCATGTGTCTATGGGGTGACAGTACTTCATTAGACACCCTGGAGTCGTTTTTATGTCCAATGGTGTAATAACTTTGTATTTAGGGTTTCTTCCTGGAGGCTGAACCCTTGACGGTCAAACGGGCCAATGAAGTAAACACGGATAGTGTGACGTAAAAATATTGCACGCACACACGCACCTCCCCCTCTATACATATTTTTTAAATACGACAACCTCTGTGGGCGGAGCTGCCTGCCACATACACACGTGTGAACTGAACAGCGCAGCCAGTTTGCTTTTGCTGCTCTGTGTGTGTCTAACTGTGTGGCAGATTTTCAAACAGTCATTTCACACATTACCAGTTCACAGCAGAGCAGACTGTTTTTCGTTAGATTGGAAGCAAGTAAATGTTCACGTCGGGTCCTCAGGAAGGAAACCACAACAAACCAGTCTTATAGCCTACCTGCTCTGCTGTAAAGTTGCTCTTGTTGTTCTCAAGGAGTAGGTTGTTTCTTTTATAATCACAGTGGTCGGGCTTTGATACAGAGTGTAGTGTCACAGTGTGCATTCTTGTTGGCTGTTGTAGTCAATATGTATGTAGGTCCTAATACTTATACGAGGCTGTAAAGTCAAGAATTAGAAGTATGTTGTGTCGCGCTGGACACATGTTGCCATGTCTGGCTATTACAAGCAACTTGGGCTTGTTTTCATATAAGTAACTTTCAGGGGAGATGTGGTTGACTTGACCAATGATTCATGTGAAGGACCCTCAGATTAATATGTTGTTAAAAGGATTGGTGTTGTTGAAACGTTTTCATAAATATTCACAGCAATTTCTGTGACTTATTTTTGTGGACCTGGCCGCTTGTTTCTTTAAATCTGGCGACTTTTGCTGAAACTCAAAGCAGTCAGATAAAGGACAGTTTTAATGCCAGGGTGCTTAGCTGGAGGAAATCAATAGCCTACAATATATTGTAGGCTAAATGATCTATCAAACTAATTGTTTCTGCTGTTAAACTATGATCGAATTGGATGATGAGCTGAGCTGATTGCGACAATAGGGTCAATATAATTGGAGGAAATAAATAAATGATTATAAAAAATCTGAAAAAACAGATCTGATATGGTATGGATAAGTGCATAATGGTGCCTATACGATATCTCAGAAATATTGGAAGTGTTCACTTCTAACATTCACAAAAACATGAGTTTTTGTTACATTACAGACACCCATTTGCCATTTTGTAAACAAAAGGGCAGAGCCATGGGCTGTCCTTTTATAAGGAGGGGGAGGGACTAGGACAAGTGGGTGGTCTTAAAGGAGGAGGCGGAGGGACTGGATTAGGTGGGTGGTGCTATGGTTAAACTCACGCATACCTAATGAACTGGTGGGTGTGTCCACATAAAACCATCATTTTAACAAATACTGTACACTTTTTTGAAAAAATTATACCTCATATACACCTAAATACACCTGATGATCATGTTTAAGTGTGGAAAAAAATCACGGCACTCCATCTTTAATAACACATGTTTTTCACAACCATAACGGCATTCTCAAAACGGCACACTCACAAAACTGAAAACCTCACAAACAAAAAGGCTAAACCCTGACTCTCCTTTTTCCACGATGACTCTTTCTTTGCCATCAAATCTGTTCCCAAAATGGAACTGGTGTTTTCATTTGGTTACACACAGCCATTTTCAAATGACACACAATGGCTGCACACTACCAAGCATTTACAGCACAACGAAGTGAAAACACAATCATAGAAATGGAACACACATGAATGACAATGAGCCATTTCTCCTTTTGTAAAATGACTCAGTGTAGGCTTACTTTTTCATATAGTCAAACATAACATTACATTACATTACATTACTGTAAACCGACCAGCTCAAACTGCTCAAAAGGGCCCCCCCTTCCCAAACAATACTGTCATTTACAGTATAGGTATCTGTGGGTTCCGTTCATATACCTTCTACCTCCAAGCTGAAAATAACTCCTCTATAGAGCGTGGCAGTCCCTCCCCCTTTCAGAACGACGAGTGGCCCAGGAAATGAATCCCAATGCATTTCTCCCATAGGCATTTCTTCAAGTATTTATTTAACCCATTCTGACCTGAGATCAGATTCATACGAAGTTTCCACTGGACACACACTGGTCTGATGAACCCATTCTGACCTGAGATCAGATTCTAAAAATGTCAGTTGTTCTTCGATTTTTCAAAAATAGCAGACCTACAAGCTCGTATCGCGCCACTCGGTGGCGCGATATGAGCTTGTAGATCTGCTATTTTTCAATAGCTAAAGCATAACATGATGCTGACACCAAAATGGGTGCCCGGTCAGAATGGGTTAAAGACGGTTACGCCGCGGACAAAGCCAACTCGGATCGTGGCAAATCATGACAATGAACACAATGTTTTGGGCCGATCAAATCATTTATAAGAAGAAAAACAAAACAAATAGTGTTGTCTCCTGCCTTTATTTTCTTCTTTCTAATGATTTGATCGGCCCAAAATATTGATTTGTCACGATCCGAGTTGGCTTTGTCCGCGGCGTAACCGTCTTTAAATAAATACTTTAAGAAAAGCCTATGGGCAAAATGCATTGCGATTCATTTCCTGGGCCACTCGTCGTTCTGAAAGGGGGAGGGACTGCGACGCTCTATAGAACGTCGGTTGAGCAGGCCGGTTGAGCAGGCCGGTTGAGCAGGCCGGTAGAGCAGGCCGGTTGAGCAGCCCGGTTGAGCAGCCCGGTAGAGCAGGCCGGTTGAAGCTCATTTTGTCTCAGATGACAATGTAGTGGATTCACTATGTGGGCAGGTGTTACCAACACATTGCTCACCAGACCTGAATGTTTAGAGGTTTGAATAGTTGTGTGTCAGTTTGTTTGAGTAGGTCGATGCTTTGAGATTGTATACGTGATAACAGTCATAGACTTTTGTCATTTATTGTACAGTCTAGGTCTTGTATTTATAATATGTATTGTTCCCTGGTCTAGTTTCCATGGTTCTATGTTTGTTTGCTCCAGCTGTGTCTCATTTTGTAATCGACCCTCAGTCTTGTTCCCCTTCAGTCAGTCCTTGTGAGTCATTGTCTCCTGTTTCAGTCTGTTTTAAGTTGTTCATGTTCACCTGTCTTCTGTATTAAAACACCAATTCATGGTTTTGAACCCTGCATGCCTGGATGTACTGCGTTTGGGTCCTTACCTCACCTACACATGACAGATAAGTGTGTGCAACAACCGAACATAGTGTGTAGTGTCTGGACTACAAGGTGATGTGTAATTGACATCAGAGTGTAAAGAAGGAAAGTCAGAGTCCAATGCAGATAATTAAGAGAGTGTGATGTAGTGCAAATGATGTAGAGTGTTTAGGTACATGAAGTGAAGTTTGTTCAAATTATGTAGAGTGATTAGGTACATGAAGTGAAGGTTGTTCAAATGATGTCGAGCGATTAGGTAGATGAAGTGAAGGTTGTTCAAATTGTGCCAAATGTTAGATTTTTGTGTGTTAACAATCGTGAATAACTGTAAATTAGTTTCAGTGTAGTTAACAAGCTTATGTATTTGTATTTGTATGTGCCTCGACCCGAAAAGTTGGTAGAGTGTCTGCACGTTGGTTGTCTGGTTGTGATGGGTGGGTCAGTCTGGTTGTGATGGGTGGGTCAGTCTGGTTGTGATGTGTGGGTCAGTCTGGTTGTGATGGGTGGGTCAGTCTGGTTGTGATGGGTGGGTCAGTCTGGTTGTGATGGGTGGGTCAGTCTGGTTGTGATGGGTGGGTCAGTCTGGTTGTGATGTGTGGGTCAGTCTGGTTGTGATGTGTGGGTCAGTCTGGTTGTGATGTGTGGGTCAGTCTGGTTGTGATGTGTGGGTCAGTCTGGTTGTGATGGGTGGGTCAGTCTGGTTGTGATGGGTGGGTCAGTCTGGTTGTGATGGGTGGGTCAGTCTGGTTGTGATGTGTGGGTCAGTCTGGTTGTGATGGGTGGGTCAGTCTGGTTGTGATGGGTGGGTCAGTCTGGTTGTGATGGGTGGGTCAGTCTGGTTGTGATGGGTGGGTCAGTCTGGTTGTGATGGGTGGACCAGTCTGGTTGTGATGGGTGGGTCAGTCTGGTTGTGATGGGTGGGTCAGTCTGGTTGTGATGGGTGGGTCAGTCTGGTTGTGATGTGTGGGTCAGTCTGGTTGTGATGTGTGGGTCAGTCTGGTTGTGATGGGTGGGTCAGTCTGGTTGTGATGTGTGGGTCAGTCTGGTTGTGATGGGTGGGTCAGTCTGGTTGTGATGGGTGGGTCAGTCTGGTTGTGATGGGTGGGTCAGTCTGGTTGTGATGGGTGGGTCAGTCTGGTTGTGATGTGTGGGTCAGTCTGGTTGTGATGGGTGGGTCAGTCTGGTTGTGATGGGTGGGTCAGTCTGGTTGTGATGGGTGGGTCAGTCTGGTTGTGATGGGTGGGTCAGTCTGGTTGTGATGTGTGGGTCAGTCTGGTTGTGATGTGTGGGTCAGTCTGGTTGTGATGTGTGGGTCAGTCTGGTTGTGATGTGTGGGTCAGTCTGGTTGTGATGGGTGGGTCAGTCTGGTTGTGATGGGTGGGTCAGTCTGGTTGTGATGTGCGGGTCAGTCTGGTTGTGATGTGTGGGTCAGTCTGGTTGTGATGGGTGGGTCAGTCTGGTTGTGATGTGTGGGTCAGTCTGGTTGTGATGTGTGGGTCAGTCTGGTTGTGATGTGTGGGTCAGTCTGGTTGTGATGGGTGGGTCAGTCTGGTTGTGATGTGTGGGTCAGTCTGGTTGTGATGGGTGGGTCAGTCTGGTTGTGATGTGTGGGTCAGTCTGGTTGTGATGGATGGGTCAGTCTGGTTGTGATGGGTGGGTCAGTCTGGTTGTGATGGGTGGGTCAGTCTGGTTGTGATGGGTGGGTCAGTCTGGTTGTGATGGGTGGGTCAGTCTGGTTGTGATGTGTGGGTCAGTCTGGTTGTGATGTGTGGGTCAGTCTGGTTGTGATGGGTGGGTCAGTCTGGTTGTGATGTGTGGGTCAGTCTGGTTGTGATGGATGGGTCAGTCTGGTTCTGATGACTGTCTGACTCTGTGTTGACTGTGTACGTCGCCTCGGCTAAAAACAAAAGGGAAGCCTGACGTATGCTTCGCCGTACGACGTGTCGTATGTTAAACAAATAGCTGATCTGCAAGCTCACAACGTGTCGCCTCCGCAACATGTTGTGAGCTAGTAGATTGGCTATTAATTTTAAAAGTATCTAAATATTGCTTTGATGCTCATATATCCTTAGGAAGTATTAAGAAGTTTGTATTATAGAATATGCATATAGGGCTGGACCACACGGAGCTATAGCTGCAATTTGCAACTCTAGATTTTTTTAAATAATGGGATGAATCTTGAGTTGCAATACTCTCCATTGACTCCCCAGTTCCCACTTATCCAATAAATATCGTTTTGCTATAAGTTATTAATGCATCCCTCTTTTATCCATCCGGCGAGACGGGTCGCCGCATTTTGGGAGCACCAATAACTTCTCCAGGTGCTCCTCTGAGTACTAGACCAAAAAGGTTGTTTGTAGCCCTGTCTATAACACCCAGATGCCACTGTGCTAATGTAGGCGGTGACTTCTTCTCCAAACCTGGATGGAATCCATCGATAACTATGTTTAGGAAAAATAAAAATAAAACATATTTTTTGTGATGGGTCGTTGTTCACGAGCAATTCGTTCTAAATGATTCTGTTCTGTGTGATGTCGATCCTCCAGTCGTTCGGTTTCCTCCGCGAGGAAAGCCTGGCGGTGACGCGAGGTTCAGTGGTTTTGATTGGCTGAAGAGAGACGTTCCTCTTTGCTCATTGGACTAAACGACGTGAGGGGGCGGTACTGAACAATGATCAAATGATTGATGAAACTAACAGGAATGAGTCACTGAAATGAACGATTTTGACTCATCTTGACCCATGCACCCATGATAAGAGAGAGAGAGTGAGAGAGAGAGAGAGAGATAGAAAATCAGTCTGGAGAGAGTGTGTGCGTGCGTGCTGAGAGGAGACAGACAGACAGACGGAGGGAGAGTGAGCAGAGCAGAGGCCATCTAAGGCCTAAGGGCGTGACACCAGGGCGCCTGAGGCCACTTCAGCCATTTAAATGTCAACACAGCTCTGAGCACAGAGGCAACGAGACAAGCTCTTTGAGAGGACAGGGAGGTGTGTTCACAGTGTCAACGAGACCAGCTCTTTGAGAGGACAGGGAGGTGTGTTCACAGTGTCAACGAGACAAGCTCTTTGAGAGGACAGGGAGGTGTGTTCACAGTGTCAACGAGACAAGCTCTTTGAGAGGACAGGGAGTTGTGTTCACAGTGGCAACGAGACAAGCTCTATGAGAGGACAGGGAGTTGTGTTCACAGTGTCAACGAGACAAGCTCTTTGAGAGGACATGCAGGGAGGTGTGTTCACAGTGGTAACGAGACAAGCTCTTTGAGAGGACAGGGAGGTGTATTCACAGTGTCAACGAGACAAGCTCTTTGAGAGGACAGGGAGGTGTATTCACAGTGTCAACGAGACAAGCTCTTTGAGAGGACATGCAGGGAGGTGTGTTCACAGTGGTAACGAGACAAGCTCTTTGAGAGGACAGGGAGGTGTGTTCACAGTGTCAACGAGACAAGCTCTTTGAGAGGACATGCAGGGAGGTGTGTTCACAGTGGTAACGAGACAAGCTCTATGAGAGGACAGGGAGGTGTATTCACAGTGTCAACGAGACAAGCTCTATGAGAGGACAGGGAGGTGTGTTCACAGTGTCAACGAGACAAGCTCTTTGAGAGGACAGGGAGGTGTGTTCACAGTGTCAACGAGACAAGCTCTTTGAGAGGACATGCAGGGAGGTGTGTTCACAGTGTCAACGAGACAAGCTCTTTGGGAGGACAGGGAGGTGTATTGACAGTGTCAACGAGACAAGCTCTTTGAGAGGACAGGGAGGTGTATTCCTTCAATGAGACAAGCTCTTTGAGAGGACAGGGAGGTGTATTCACAGTGTCAACGAGACAAGCTCTATGAGAGGACAGGGAGGTGTATTCCTTCAACGAGACAAGCTCTTTGAGAGGACAGGGAGGTGTATTCACAGTGTCAACGAGACAAGCTCTATGAGAGGACAGGGAGGTGTATTCCTTCAACGAGACAAGCTCTTTGAGAGGACAGGGAGGTGTATTCCTTCAACGAGACAAGCTCTTTGAGAGGACAGGGAGGTGTATTCACAGTGTCAACGAGACAAGCTCTATGAGAGGACAGGGAGGTGTATTCCTTCAACGAGACAAGCTCTTTGAGAGGACAGGGAGGTGTATTCACAGTGTCAACGAGACAAGCTCTATGAGAGGACAGGGAGGTGTATTCCTTCAACGAGACAAGCTCTATGAGAGGACAGGGAGGTGTATTCACAGTGTCAACGAGACAAGCTCTTTGAGAGGACAGGGAGGTGTGTTCACAGTGTCAACGAGACAAGCTCTTTGAGAGGACAGGGAGGTGTGTTCACAGTGTCAACGAGACAAGCTCTTTGAGAGGACAGGGAGGTGTATTCACAGTGTCAACGAGACAAGCTCTTTGAGAGGACAGGGAGGTGTATTCCTTCAACGAGACAAGCTCTTTGAGAGGACAGGGAGGTGTGTTCACAGTGTCAACGAGACAAGCTCTTTGAGAGGACAGGGAGGTGTATTCACAGTGTCAACGAGACAAGCTCTTTGAGAGGACAGGGAGGTGTATTCACAGTGTCAACGAGACAAGCTCTTTGAGAGGACAGGGAGGTGTATTCCTTCAACGAGACAAGCTCTTTGAGAGGACAGGGAGGTGTATTCACAGTGTCAACGAGACAAGCTCTTTGAGAGGACAGGGAGGTGTATTCACAGTGTCAACGAGACAAGCTCTTTGAGAGGACAGGGAGGTGTATTCCTGCAGGGGAACAAAGAGGCGGACAGGGGGATATGGACCAGTGGTGTGTATACTTTGGGAGAGGCGCTATAAGTTGGGGGAAATTGCCGCTGTTGGTGACGCAAAACAATTTCTTTCAGTCGGAAATATACAGTATATTATACCCCTTTTGGCCTTTAAAGCATTATGTTATACTTTAGCTGTTGGAAAAATAGCAGATCTGCTATTTATTTGAAAAACGTGCGCAAATCTTTTAATATATATTTCACAGCAAACGTTTTTAACTCTAATCTTTGCTTCTGGGGGGAAGCAGGAAACATTCATGTCATGATTTAGAAGACATTTTGTATAGAATCTAAGCTCAGTCATCATAGTCTGATTGTTCTCTCCGGGGGAGACTCTCGACGTGTGTGATGATCTCTGGTGTTTTAGCGTAATCGTTGCTGTGATGATCTCTGGTGTTTTACTGTAATCGTTGCTGTGATGATCTCTGGTGTTTTAGCGTAATCGTTGCTGTGATGATCTCTGGTGTTTTACTGTAATCGTTGCTGTGATGATCTCTGGTGTTTTACTGTAATCGTTGCTGTGATGATCTCTGGTGTTTTGCTGTAATCGTTGCTGTGATGATCTCTGGTGTTTTACTGTAATCGTTGCTGTGATGATCTCTGGTGTTTTACTGTAATCGTTGCTGTGATGATCTCTGGTGTTTTACTGTAATCGTTGCTGTGATGATCTCTGGTGTGTTAGCGTAATCGTTGCTGTGATGATCTCTGGTGTTTTACTGTAATCGTTGCTGTGATGATCTCTGGTGTTTTACTGTAATCGTTGCTGTGATGATCTCTGGTGTTTTAGCGTAATCGTTGCTGTGATGATCTCTGGTGTTTTACTGTAATCGTTGCTGTGATGATCTCTGGTGTTTTACTGTAATCGTTGCTGTGATGATCTCTGGTGTTTTAGCGTAATCATTGCTGTGATGATCTCTGGTGTTTTAGCGTAATCGTTGCTGTGATGATCTCTGGTGTTTTACTGTAATCGTTGCTGTGATGATCTCTGGTGTTTTACTGTAATCGTTGCTGTGATGATCTCTGGTGTTTTGCTGTAATCGTTGCTGTGATGATCTCTGGTGTTTTAGCGTAATCGTTGCTGTGATGATCTCTGGTGTTTTACTGTAATCGTTGCTTTGATGATCTCTGGTGTTTTAGCGTAATCGTTGCTTTGATGATCTCTGGTGTTTTAGCGTAATCGTTGCTGTGATGATCTCTGGTGTTTTACTGTAATCGTTGCTGTGATGATCTCTGGTGTTTTACTGTAATCGTTGCTGTGATGATCTCTGGTGTGTTAGCGTAATCGTTGCTGTGATGATCTCTGGTGTTTTGCTGTAATCGTTGCTGTGATGATCTCTGGTGTGTTAGCGTAATCGTTGCTGTGATGATCTCTGGTGTTTTGCTGTAATCGTTGCTGTGATAAGATTCTTTATGTCTGGCCTGATGTGATGAGCGATCACTGGGGAACAGACCCTGACCTTTATTATGTGGTCAAGGTATTTAACTCTACAGCTGTAGCTGGAACTAACTGCTCTACACGCTTCTCTCGGTGTTGACGCCTTGCTTTTATATTTCATTAGTTTTCTTTCTTTTCTGTCCGTCTCTCTTTGTCTTTCTTTACTTTCTTCTTTCTTTCTCTTTTTGTGTGTCTGTCCTTTTTGGTCTTCTTTCTTTCTTTCTTTCTTTCTTTCTTTCTTTCTGTCTTTCTTGTGGCAGACTGAATCAACCACAGTTCCTTTATATTGCACAATTGTATCTCTTTCTCATCCTGACCTCATCTCTCTTTTTCCTCTCTCTCTCTCTCTCTCTCTCTCTCTCTCTCTCTCTCTCTCTCTCTCTCTCTCTCTCTCTCTCTCTCTCTCTCTCTCTCTCTCTCACAGGAAGTGCGCGCATGTCTCATCCTCAGCCAATCGGTGCCTTCGTTAGGAGCAGCGTCGGCGTGTCATTGGAGGAGGGGATGGCGACCATGCCGTTTGTCAGCGAGGGAAAGTGTGTGAGCGTGGAGTGGGATTTCCTACAAGGACTGCTGGCCAAACCTCCCACGTTGCCATGGTAAAGCACACACACACACACACACACGCATTTCAGCAATCAGTTCATTTTTAATGTGTATCCGTAACAAGCCTAGTAGTTCAACATTTTTGAACTTCAGTTGCCATTAATATAGTGGTTGTAACTGTATTAATTGATTGCCTGAGTCCCGTGGCGGGAGTTCTGCTCTGGTTTTGGTAAATATTAAGTAGTTCCAGTCATTTGATGGGGTGGGGGGGGGGGGGGGGGGCACTGGGGCCACGTATTAGAAGTAAATTCATCCACAAAACTAGTGTCATTTGTTTGTATTGTTGACCTATTTCTAAAATATTAGCGCAACTTTCGTTCAACTTTGACCTCTCTATCACATTTTTTGGGGCGTAGTGATATGGACACAAAAAACATAGTTCTGTGTGATAGAGGGGTCAAAAATAAACGTTGCACTACATGGTAGAAATAGGTCAACAATAAAAAATGACGCTAGCTCTGTGAATTAATTTACTTTTAATCTGCTATTTTGGCTATAAAAAAAAAAACCTCCCACGCCTGCGAGCCGATTATTTCCAAGCTATACGTACTACAGATACGTATACTACAGTACATGACCTATGACCTCTGACCTCATGTCCCGGGTTTTTGTTTTCTGTGAAAAGCCCCAAAACTGCTCTAACAAAGCTAAAGAACACTGACACACGCACTCACTCACGCACGCACGCACGCAAATGCATGCACGTGCATGCATGCAGCACACCTCAGCACATATTGTGCGCAATAAGCCTGCATGCAATAAGCCTGCATGCATGGCCATGAATTAATCCCTAGCTTGATCTGAAATCTATGCATTAACCCATTCTGACCGGGCACCCATTTTGGCGTTAGCATCATGTTATGCTTTAACTATTGAAAAACAGCAGATCTACAAGCTCATATCGCGCCACCGAGTGGCGCGACACGAGCTTGTAGGTCTGCTATTTTTGAAAAAATCGAAGAACGACTGACATTTTTTAGAATCTGATCTCAGGTCAGACCAGTGTGTGTCCCCCAGTGGAAACCTGGTATGAATCTGATCTCAGGTCAGAATGCGTTAATACCCTTGTTGTACACATCGACGGATACAATGAGAACTCACTGTCAATGAGCCACAGTCCGCACGAGCGTGGCCGCGTGCGTGCGTGCGTGCGTGCGTGCGTGCGTGCGTGCGTGCGTGCGTGCGTGCGTGCGTGCGTGCGTGTGTGCGTGCGTGCGTGCGTGTGTGCGTGCGTGCGTGTGTTTGTGGGGTCTGCCAACCGCTTGTCAAAGCGGGCCATCCCCTCCCCTTAGCGGGAGATTAACCCATTCTGACCTGAGATCAGATTCTAAAAATGTTTATTACATCCTGACAGTTTCATTATCAACCCATTCTGACCTGAGATCAGATTCTAAAAGTGTCTTCGATTTTTCTAAAAATAGCAGACCTACAAGCTCGTATCGCGACACTCGGTGGCGCGATATGAGCTTGTAGATCTGCTATTTTTCAATAGCTAAAAGCATAACATGATGCCGACACCAAAATGGGTGCCCGTTCAGAATGGGTTAAGTAAATTTGGCTGGAATTATTAATGGCCAGCCATTTATAGGCGGATATAAAAAGTAAGCAGAATCGATGGGTGAGTATGGATTGTTCTCGTGGCTCTGGGGGTCGAGGCAGTATAATAATGAGATGTTACCGAGGGCCGGCTGCATTAGTCCACAACACGCACGGACGCACGCACACACACACGCACTCACACACTCTCACACACGCATGCGAGCGCACACGCACACTTGTTTACACAGCCTATATGGAACAGCAGGCAGAAACACAAAGGGTGATTAAGACACAACACAGACACACACACACACACACACACACACACACACACACACACACACACACACACACACATGTACGCACACACACACACACACGGTACTATATGGATGTACTGTATGTTTTGTCTTTCTCGTGCTCTCTTATACACACAGCTAGGACAGCGCACACACACGCGCGCACACACACACACACACACACACACACACACATACACACACACACTGCTGGGGGTCTTTTAGAATGAGAATCAATGACATGGGGCGGGGGGGGGGGGTGCTCCGCCCTGTCCCCCCTCTGTCTGTCTGACTCTCTCTCCGACACACACGCACGCACACACACACACACACGCACACACACACACACCACACGAGCGCAGGCGCGCACACACAAACAGTGGAGTAGCCGTGACAACATAATTCCGCTACTCAGGCCCCATTGAAGAGAGTCAATACCCAATCAGAGGGACAGGTAACCTGGGCTCTGTCACTCTGCACCTCCCACCCCCCCCCCCCCCCCCCCCCCATCTCCGCTATTGATCCCATAATCACGGCTCCGACTCGGTACCCCGACCGGACAAGAGAGAAAGAGAGAGAGAGAGAGAGACAGACTGACTGTGTGTGTGTGTGTGTGTGTGTTTGTGAGTGTGTGTGTGTGTGTGTGTGTGTGTGTGTGTGTGTGTGAGAGAGAGAGACTGTGTGTGTGTGTGTGAGACTGTGTGTGTGTGTGACTGTGTGTGACTGTGTGTGTGTGTGTGTGTGTGTGTGTGTGTGTGTGTGTGCGTGTGTGCGTGCGTGTTTGCACACACACACGTGTGCAATGAGCCCAATTATTCTTTTTTTTTTCCTCAGGCTTTAGTCTGGCAGATCTAGAGAACAGAAAATAGTATTTTGTCTGTAATCACTGAGGCAATCTGCGAGAGATGGGATCAGAATGGAGATTGCCTCAGATGGCTGAACGGCCAGGATTCCTTTGTTTTGCCTGTCTGTGTGACTGTGTGTCTCATTTATACACCGCTTCAATCAGTCAACAGGTGGTCAGCTTAACCAATTCTGACCTGAGATCAGATTCTAAAAATGTCAGTCGTTCTTCGATTATTCAAAAATAGCAGACCTACAAGCTCGTATCGCGCCACTCGGTGGCGCGATATGAGCTTGTAGATCTGCTATTTTTCAATAGCTAAAGCATAACATGATGCTGACACCAAAATGGGTTCCCGTTCAGAATGGGTTAATGTATTTCTATTCCAACCTGTACATATAGATTTAGGGTGTTTGAGAAACGTATTGTTTGTTGTCATTGTGAATGAATGCATGGGACCCGAATGGAAACAAGACCGCCAAGGTCTTTCTTCGGTGCTGTCCTTTTGGACCAATGCTGTGCTTGACTGTACCATGTACTGTTTGCATCTAATTGTCTAATAAAATTATCAATCAATCAATCAATCAATCAATCAAAAAAAACCATCTCCTCCTCCATGAAACGGACTCCATGCTTCCATGATTGTGACATGAAAGAAAGTTGTTGTCATTTTTCTTGGGTTCTTTTTACGTTTTCGGAGCTCAATTGCAACCTGAACTTTTAACATGCAGTAGATTTCCTGTGGTCTGGCTCAAACAAGTGATCTGATTTGTCTGTGATGTCACAGCCTGCAAATCCCACATTTGCAGTGACATCTGCTGGAAAATCTCATTGACATAATCCAGCAGATGTCACTGCTTTGCCTGTTTTCATTGCAGCTCAACAGGCTTCCAAAACCTCAGAGAAAACTCCAGACCACAGAGAATCCACTGAATGTTCAAAGTTCAGGTTCTTTGCGTGTAATTGAGTTCATAAAACCGGGGGCCGGGGACCCCCGTAAATGCTTTGGCCTGCATGTCTCGCGACCCCCGCGAGTCATTGTCTCCACCAGGCCGAAGGCATGGGGGGAGAGTATGTTTTGCACTCCGTCCGTCCGTCCGTGTGTCCGTCCGTGTGTCCGTCCGTCCGTCCGTCCGTGTGTGTGTCCGTGAGCAGCTAATCTCCGGCACCGTTAACCCGGTCGATGCCAAATTTTGCACACACACTCCCTGGATGCCAATGATGAACCTCTGCCCCAAAATTTCCAGAACGGCCTGTTATAGCGCCACCAGGAGGCCGCTTTGTGCAAAACAAGTTTTTGCACAGTACACCTACAGATTTTGTCCAAACATTGCGCAAATTGGTACACAGTCTCTCTAGAGCCATTCAACGAAACGGGTCTTTCAGATTTCTCAGACTCCATCCTGATTGGTTAAGATTGGCTTCCAAAGTTCACAGGAGTGCTCAGTTTCAAACAAAATGCTGCAAATCATGAACACATCGCGTGATTTCCGTGAAATTGTGCACCCACATTCCCACTAGGCCGAGGACGAAATGCCACATGAACAATTTCAACTCAGCCTCAAGGTGGCGCTATAACTGGACGGATCTGTGGATAATTTACTTTTGTTGCCCTTTTATCCAACCACCAGATGAAGGCAAGCTACAATGTCCTACATTCCTATCCTGGTGGAGACCTGTGCCCAGAAGGGCACTTTTTCTAGTTATTATCTGTGATTTGGGATATTGTACTATTGTGATATGGCATAAACTTGTTCTATAAAATATAAATATTGGATCGGGAAAAATGGGTATCGGCAGATGCTCGAAATCAGATGATCGGAATCCGATCGGGAGCAAAAAATCTCTAGTTCTATGTCTGCAAAAATGCCTAAATTGTAGCGATGCACCGAATATTCGGCCGCAGAAAATATTCGGCAGAAAATGGCTTAAAAAATGCATTTTCGGCCTATTCGGTTTCGGCCCGAATAGGCGGAAAATATATCACCGAATAGTGTATGCAATTAATGCATTCAAAAGAGCTGAATAAATGTTTTATGGACCCATAATCGTGATTATTATTTAAGTTTAAGTTTTGCCATAACCATTTATTTTGCCATAAATGACATGACAGCAATGGTAGGAAAAATATATGTAATATTAATCATATTCGGATATTCGGTATTGGGTTTCGGCAAAAGAATTTCCCTTTCGGTGCATCCCTACTAAATTGTAAATATTTGTTTGTGTGTTCCTTCCTTGTGTTTCTCCATCACCCTGACCTGGGTCCTCCTCCTGGTCCTCCCCTGGTCCTCTCCCTGGTCCTCTCCTGGTCCTCTCCCTGGTCCTCCCCTGGTCCTCCCCTGGTCTTCCCCTGGTCCTCCCCCCCCCCCCCCCCTGGTATATTACATGCTGCAGTCTCCAGAACCTGCGCAAGGAGAAGTCTCGGAACGCGGCGCGCTCGCGGCGGGGCAAGGAGAACTTTGAGTTCTTCGAGCTGGCCAAGATGCTGCCTCTCCCCGGAGCCATCACCAGCCAGCTGGACAAGGCCTCGGTCATCCGGCTGACCATCAGCTACCTGCACATGCGCACCTTCGCCAGCCAGGGGGACCCGCCCTGGAGCCCTCTGAGGGAGGGAGACAGCAACTGCAGCAAAGGTGAGAGAGAGAGAGAGAGAGAGAGAGAGAGAGAGAGAGAGAGGATGGTTGACGTGTTGCGTGTTAATTAAGCAATATTACACGAGAGGGTGTTGTTTAACGTGATTATTGCCACGACAGTGATGTCAGGAACACTGAAGAAAAAAAAAGAAAAAAAAAAAAGACAGATGTAGTCACTACGACCACAAAAACACGTCCCAAGAAACTAGCTACCCTATAGCCACCGAGTTTGCTATAGCGCTCTGGGAGAACAGAGCGGCTGAATTCTTTGTTTTGATTATAGGTGGTGAACAGTGCTGGTTTGATCCACGGCTAGAAACCGTTTCAACCAATCAGATTGCTTCCTCGAAACGACCTGTTTTTTAACATTAAAGGACAACTTTAGTTTTTTTCAACCAAGGTTCATGTTTTAGGTTGTTATTAGAGAAACTAAAAGGTGAGTGTTCATTTTCTTTCATTTGCTGCTTTCTTTCGTTTTAGGGATTTTCGCCATTTTTGACAGGGGGGCGGGGGCATTCGAGCATGGGGCTAAATATGTATTTCTTTACAATTTTTTATGGCGATTTATTTTTTTATTATTTACTATAGTCCTACTAGACACATTTTACATCTGGCCACAAAAGATCACAGGATCTATTGAATGTGACAAAGTGACATATTCAGCCTATACACACAGTATAAGCCTTCCCCCTATAGGCTACCTTCACATCCAGTAGATCATGTGATCTTCTGTGGTCAGATGTAATTTCCTAGGGTATATTAGGACTATAGTGAATAATAAAAAAATAAATCGCCATAATATATTGTAAAGAAATACATATTTAGCCCCATGCTCGAATGCCCCCACCCCCCTGTCAAAAACCACTAAAATCCCTAAAACGAAAGAAAGCAGCAAATAAAAGAAAATGAACACTCACCTTTTAGTTTCTCTAATAACAACCTAAAACATGAACCTTGGTTGAAAAAAACTAAAGTTGTCCTTTAACGACGGTACAGTGCCCGTGCAGTTCTTTTCACTGTCACAAAAAGGTGTTTTTGTTTTATATTTAATTTATAAAAAGGTTTATAGGTTTTCTGAGCTCAATTGCACCCAAAGAAAAACCCCACACTTTTAACATTCAGTAGTTGTTCTATCGTTTCAAAACGATAACAACACCATCATTTACATCTACATGAATGTGCAACCCTGAAGCCATTGAGATACACGTGGACATTAGACCCTAGTGTTAAAGGGCTGGCATTTCACACCAATAATAATCCCATAATCTACTAATTAAGGATTAAGATTACACTATTCTCTGGTGATGTATAGCCCTAGTATATCCACTCTAGAATTATAACCGCTTCCCTGAGGCTGATGATACTGTCATTATTTAAATGTCACAGAGTTTAGAGTTTTGTTTTAAAACTCTCTTTTCTCCATGCCTCCACCACCCCCCCACCACCCCTAAATGGCCCAAGATAATCTATTCTTTCAATTGCCGTAAAACTCCAGGATATAAATTTCGCTCTTGCAATTGAATGTCAAGTGGATATTCATTCATACCATAGCACATTAAATCCCTTAATGGCTTCTTTGAAAATTAAAAATAAACTTTGGTGTGATTTGGGGAAAATTCCGGCAGTATAACTCTTAATACCATGCGTTGTATAGTCAATATACTCTATGACAAGCCAGATTTAGCATCGTCCTTTAAGATCTCCATGACAATACGACTGCATACGTTACACATCATAACATTTGACTTATTGATACAGTGGGTGTAGCTCTCCCCCCAACATTGACGACACAGGCGGTTCTTTATGAACGGGCATTTATTGGGCATTCTTCTCATCCCAGCTGTTCCATGCCGTGAGAACTGTATGTTCGCACAAAATAATAAAACACATAATCAGCGTGTAACACAGTACATAATATTGACCAAACAAACACAAGGAAATGCGCAAAGCGCAGGTGAACGTGTCCATCAAAACAACGCAACAAAATACTAATCTAAACATAATAATACCTCGTTGGCCGCTTGTCGTGGAAAGAGGTTCTTGATGCTTGTGTGAGTCCTTAGAATGTCTCTGACCATTTCGCCTTCATTTGTTCTTTATAACTTTAGCAGTGCAAACGTACTACACTGCTGCTGCAAGTGTACTGCTTCCTTGTAGACTAGAGTCTGAATGAGTGAGACACAGTTTGTAGCACCTGTGTGCAATGCCAGGCAATCATGCATCAATCAGTCAATTATTGTCCAGTGTTGCTATACTGACAGACAGAGAACTTGGTTCTGCCTCAGAAAGTTATCATCACATGTTTTACATTTTTAACCTTATATGAAATCAATTATGGACCACATATTTATTGTACATCATGAAATTGCTATGAATTATGCTTTATGAGCTTATGACCATGAACTTTTATATTTTAGCCATTTTAAAGAAAACATTTTAATAACAGCACTTACACTCCCACCAAATCACTCATTCCTTAACATGTGGGATTTTCTTGTAACCAAACCAAAAGAACAAATTAAAATGTATGCATTTCAGTGAGTGTGACTTGTGTGGTTTGCCTAGTACTAAGTGTAGTGTCACTGACCAGCGACCTCCTTAGCACCATCTCCATCAGGGTATTCATTTTCCATCTGGGCCAGAATTCACTGGCTAGGAAGTGTACTCTCCTCCACCTCTTGTTCAGCTGGATGTCTTCTTTGTGGAGCTGTCCAGTTGGTGGTAGGATTGTGGGATGTTTCACGTCGTGGTGAAAGGTTGATCGGGATAGCCGTCCTCCCACCTTGAGGCTATTTCTCTTGTCCAGGGTTCCTTCCGTCTGGAGCTTGATTTTCTGAGTCTCTTCAGTGAAAGCTTCTTGCATCTGTCTATATGGTTCATTCATTCTGGACTTAGGTCCCGTGAACTCTTTGATAAGTCTCTTCAGCCTTGCGACAGGCCTTAATGCCTTGGACCACTTAGAGGACTTTGTGAAGTGGTTAATCACTGAACTCAATTCTTCTGTCTTGACTTTGTTGACTGGAACCTTGCAAAGGTCAGTGGTTGTCCCTAGTTCTCCCACCGTTTTCTCTCCGTGTGGAAGATTCTGTTGCACAGGACAGTCAGGTCCCTTCAGCTGGTTAGACTCCTTTGACTGAACTGTTCGTTGTTTATCGTCTGTGGGTTTAACTTGATCCTTGCACTCTCTGTGCACTTCTGTCTTGAACTCAACCGATGGCTGTACAGCAGGTATCACAGTCATGATGCTGTGACTGATGCTCACTGCATCGCTGCAGTCATCCATTGAATGTGAGCCACCAATGATGCTCCATCCGAGATCAGTCCGCTGTGCATACGGATGATTTTCTTCGCTTCTTCTTACTTGTACGTTTGTCAACTTCTGACATGGTACGACTGTTGACCTCTTAGTTATTGTATCGCTCTGTATGTCTAAGAGCGCATAGACAAGAACTTCTTGATCTTGGGGCAAGGGCGTTGGAGCTGCTTGAGGTTGACTTTGGGGACTAGGGGTTTGACTTGTGACTTGGTGAAATTGGGGAATGAAAGGGGAACTTGTGACCTGGGGAGCTTGTATTGTAACTGGTTTGGATTGAGGAATAAATGGGGGACTTGAAATGTTGAGTGCTTGTCTTGTCACTGTCTGTATGGCAAGGGTGTTTGAGCCATGAAGGGAATTTTCTTTGGCTGCATCATAGACCCTTACTCGAGCCTGTGCAGTGTTCAACTTCTTCACTTCTTCTAGGCGTTCGGTCTTTCGTTGCCTTTCCTTTATCGCTTGTTGTCTGGCTAGCATCTCGGCTTCCATCGCTTGTTGTCTGGCTAGCATCTCGGCTTCCATCGCTTGTTGTCTGGCTACAAATTGTGCCTTTCTTTGCCTTTCTTCAGCCTGTAGCCTGATAAGTTCTCTTGCTTCCCTCTCTTGTTCGTGACGTTCGTTCAACGCTGACAGAGCTTCTTGGGCTGCAGCGGCTTCTGCTGCAGCCTCATTTCTTTTGATCGTGTATCTGCTAGAGTGGGTAGAACCACGTCTTGAATGCCGAGACTGTGGCCTTGATAAAGAACCTGTTGAGTCTTCTGTAGAATGTCCATGAAGTTGCCTTGTTGTCTTCCGAACAATGGTTTTTGTAAGCGATACACAGTTATCAACCTTACGCCGCTCTTCTGTATCAGTAGTTTTCAGGAGACGTAACTCATCATAGGTGTATTGTACATCTGTACAGTAGCGTTTAATGTTCTTAATCAGTTCTTTCAATTCGTCTTCCGAGGCACTTACATAGCTCTCGTCCAACATTTCTCTGCTGAATCTTGCATGGCATTTCCATTTTGCATAAGTACTATTGTACCGACGTTGCACACTCAGCAGCTTCTCTTCTTGAAGTTCTCTTCCCTTCAGGGTCAGAGTTCGTTTTCTTTCACCTTTGCGTATTTCCACTTCTTCGGATTCAGTGGCTGTAGCTTCGGATAGAGTAGATACATTGGCTTCTTCAGTATCTGTGACTTGGGGTTGTGGAAGTTGGTTGGCATCTTCTTGGCCGGTTGTGGTGCTTGGGTCAGACATTTTGAATGAATGTGTGTGTGTTATGGAACGTTTGTGAATAATAAACTTGAATTGTGTCTAGTGTGTGCAACTATATGTACAAACCTACTTCAAGTTGACTTCAAAAAACAAAAAATAACCTTAATGCAGAGGAAATCTGCTAGAAACACTTTAAATCACTTATTCTTTAAATACCAAAGATATTTTTTCGACAGTGGAGTTACCCTTATCTTTTTCACGAAAAATAAAAACAAAACAAAAACACCGTAGTTCTCCTTTAACCTTCTTAGTTTAGCTGAAAACCAAAATGAGTTACAAAACACCGTAGTTCTCCTTTAACCTTCTTAGTTTAGCTAAGAACCAAAATGAGTTACAAAACACCGTAGTTCTCCTTTAACCTTCTTAGTTTAGCTAAGAACCAAAATGAGTTGTACTTTAAACCGTTTACTTAAATAAACACAAAAATTAGCTTGTTTTTAAACGTCTTAAACCTTTGTGAAAACAAAATGAATTATTTAAACTCTTTGTCATGAAATACAAAATGACTTGGTGACTTTAGTTTGGTAAACAAAATTGCAATCTTAATGCAAACACTTTTTATAAACCCTTAAACTCTGTTCACTTGCTTATGTGAGTTACTTTAAATTCTTCTTAAACCATCCAGCAGTGTAACAACTTCAATACCAGCACATTAGAAAGATCCCAAAAATGTGTAGGCTAAGCTCCATATGCACGGTTAATAGATCTGAGTCCTTGTTGCAATCTCCAAGTTGAACCGCTTCCCGCACCACCTTGTTGTGGTAGGGAACTTATTGGCTGTCACTCGAAACGTTGCGCTTTCAACACAGTCTATCGCCGTTGCTTTGCAGTGGCTATGCCGACACCTACTTTGTGGGCTTTGCGTATCTGAAGGCTGGATCCTCGTTGCGTTGTCACCCGCGGAGGTTGTCGTCTCTCGTCTCTCCTACCCGCGTTGAGCAGTCGAGTTCTCACTGTAGCTCTCCCCCCAACATTGACGACACAGGCGGTTCTTTATGAACGGGCATTTATTGGGCATTCTTCTCATCCCAGCTGTTCCATGCCGTGAGAACTGTATGTTCGCACAAAATAATAAAACACATAATCAGCGTGTAACACAGTACATAATATTGACCAAACAAACACAAGGAAATGCGCAAAGCGCAGGTGAACGTGTCCATCAAAACAACGCAACAAAATACTAATCTAAACATAATAATACCTCGTTGGCCGCTTGTCGTGGAAAGAGGTTCTTGATGCTTGTGTGAGTCCTTAGAATGTCTCTGACCATTTCGCCTTCATTTGTTCTTTATAACTTTAGCAGTGCAAACGTACTACACTGCTGCTGCAAGTGTACTGCTTCCTTGTAGACTAGAGTCTGAATGAGTGAGACACAGTTTGTAGCACCTGTGTGCAATGCCAGGCAATCATGCATCAATCAGTCAATTATTGTCCAGTGTTGCTATACTGACAGACAGAGAACTTGGTTCTGCCTCAGAAAGTTATCATCACATGTTTTACATTTTTAACCTTATATGAAATCAATTATGGACCACATATTTATTGTACATCATGAAATTGCTATGAATTATGCTTTATGAGCTTATGACCATGAACTTTTATATTTTAGCCATTTTAAAGAAAACATTTTAATAACAGCACTTACAGTGGGCATATACTTTTGCACATTTGTGACCAGATTTGACTGAGGGACTGCCATTGGATTTTTTTGAATTTTCGTTTTTTTTTCATGTCATATGAAAGCAGGGAATCATAACTTCAAATTGACATATTGGTTGTTCAGTTTGACCCACCAGTTTTGGAGATATGGCTCATAGAGTAATGTCTTGCAGAGAAACAGCGAGTTGAGAAAACAGGCTTGAAAAGGTTCACTTCTGTGGACTCTAACATTACACCTATAGCTACATGTTTAAGAATTTATTTCAATATTTACATGTCGATTTTAGCTCTGACACGGGCCTAAATGCCGTCATAATGACTGATTTTTTGCAGCGCCGCCCAGCGTGACTCGTTGTGAGCTATTTTCAGCATGCAACCAAGTGTAAAAAGACTTATACTGGATCTCTCGTCCACTATAGTCCCTTCCTAACATTTTAGTCTGGTTTTTATGTGTTGACGAAATCGTCAGTCTGAGTTTTATTCATCATAGCTTAGTTTTCATTTCGTTTCCATTTAGTTTTCGTCAGTGGGGGAAAAAGGTAGTCGACGAAATTTATTTCGTCTTAGTTTCAGTCGAGGAAAACAACACTGATCACATGACAGATCACACCACCAGGAACATGGATGCAGGAACACATGGGAGAGCACAGACCACATGCGTGTGCAGAGAGCACAGACCACATGCGTGTGCAGAGAGCACAGACCACATGCGTGTGCAGAGAGCACAGACCACATGCGTGTGCAGAGAGCACAGACCACATGCGTGTGCAGAGAGCACAGACCACATGCGTGTGCAGAGAGCACAGACCACATGCGTGTGCAGAGAGCACAGACCACATGCGTGTGCAGAGAGCACAGACCACATGCGTGTGCAGAGAGC
>NC_139706.1:2425950-2491464 GCF_964188405.1 Protomyctophum parallelum | reverse complement strand
AGTTGAGTTTTATTTTTTTATGTGTTTTTATTTATTTTATGTTCTTATATTCGGTTTTGTTCTCTGCTATTGTTCTATCATTTTAACTACTTGTGTTTTATTGTATTTTATTTTTGTGTCCTGCCCTGTGAAGCACTTTGAGCTGCATTCTATGTATGAAAAGTGCTATACAAATAAAGTTTATTATTATTATTTATTATTATTACAATACAAACAGGCACATTATTCTCCCTTCCTTATGGCATGATCTCTGTGTTACAGTGCTGTCTTTCTCTCCGTCTATCTGGTGAAAACCATTTGTCCACCAGGTGCATGCCGCTCCCCAATCACCCAGGCCTACTGACGGCCAAGCTATACACCGGGCTATAGGGATGCCGCCGAATAATCGATTTTCCGATTAATAGTAGCAATAGCAAAGCCACTCTTCTCTGCCCCTCTCTCTAACAGACACAGTTAACGATCGCTTGTTAAGTGCCTGCCAGACAGACAATCAGATGAAATGAAGGCAGGTGTAGAGTAGTGTGTAAGACTGAAAATGTTCTCTTTTCTCTTTTTAAGTACTTCATACCAGCCCCTTATGAAACTACTTCTCCCCAAAATCCAAATGGATTTCATTTTCCATCCTGAATGGCACTGAGAAGATCTCCACAAAGGTTTACTCATCAAAACTGATTATAAACCTGTAACCATCAAAGCATGCACTCAACATATAATGGTTATGTGACCATGGCATGTGCATAATATAAAATCTTAAAAGCCCAATATTGCCAAATAGCTACAACAATTGTGATAATAATAATAAATAGACATGCCTAAACAGTGAGGATGGCTTCTACACTACTGTAGAGAAAAGAAGAGGAACTAACCAGGTGCTCAACGGAGATATCAAAATGTGATCATGATATAAAGGTGCTCACACGGATCAAAAACGGGATCAAGACATAGATAAAAAGAGAAGGATCCCATTCTGACCTGAGATCAGATTCATACGAGGTTTCCACTGGACACACACGGTCTGATGAACCCATTCTGACCTGAGATCAGATTATAAAAATGTCAGTCGCTCTTCGATTTTTCAAAAATAGCAGACCTACAAGCCTCGTATCGCGCCACTCGGTGGCGCGATATGAGCTTGTAGGTCTGCTATTTTTAAATAGCTAAAGCATAACATGATACTAACACCAAAATGGGTGCCCGGTCAGAATGGTTAAATTAAAAACTGCCAACATGTTTCGACCTAACAGGTCTTCATCAAGAAGACAAGAATCCATCCATTTATTATTTAATAAAAGGCGTTCCTCATTTTTTAACTCCCAGATCCTTCTATTTTTAACATACTGTGTTTAATGTTTGGTGTGTTTGTCCATCGCGCAAGCAGTGTCGCTTTTGGCAGCAGATTTCTGTTGTAGTTTTATTTTTAGTTGAAATGAAACTTTCAGTCACATTTAGTCACCTGAAATGTTTCAGTGTTCAGTCTAGTTTTAGTCGACTGAATATCATAAGATCTCAGTCGACTACATCTACAGTTGATTTAGTCGACTAAAATTTATTTTGGGCGGCCTTGATGCCGTCGTATTGACTGATTTTACACTTGCTGAAATTATTAAATAAATAAAAATGTCAGCATGCAACCAAGTGTAAAATGACTTATTGATTATAAAATGACTTCATTAGTTTCCATTTAGTTTTCCTCAGTGAAAAAAGGTCGTTGACGAACATCTTTTGTCATAGTTTTAGTCGACGCAAGGTGTGGTGAATGTGTGCTGCCGCGCGGTGATGACATCATACATCGTGTGTTGTTTTTGAGTGGTGCTAGCCACTCCTCTACACAGCAATGTGTGTCTCTGGTGTACGTACGTGTCTGAGCGGTGCTAGCCGCTCCTCTACACAGCAATGTGTGTCTCTGTGTGTACGTACGTGTCTGAGCGGTGCTAGCCACTCCTCTACACAGCAATGTGTGTTTCTGTGTACGTACGTGTCTGAGTGGTGCTAGCCACTCCTCTACACAGCAATGTGTGTCTCTGTGTACGTACGTGTCTGAGCGGTGCTAGCCACTCCTCTACACAGCAATGTGTGTCTCTGTGTACGTACGTGTCCGAGTGGTGCTAGCTAAAGTTCTCAAACTCTGCCCGAACCCGACCAGGCCCGACCAAGCCCGACCCGACCCGACGTTTTAGGGCCGGGCCGGGCCCAAATAATATGCTAATTAGTCGGGCCGGGCCGAGCCCACGGGCTCTGTGATTTTCCGCAATTTTTGTTCTTTTTTTTCTTTTTTTTTAAGTGTTATTATAATAAAAATAGCAATTCTGTTATTTGTGTAATGTGTTTGTGTATACGTGTATGCATTTATTATGAAGAGGGCTGCGCTAGGCGATTCACTTGTGACAGGAGGAGGACTGGAGACGGGGTCGCATCGCACTGGCATTTCAGACTCGGAGGCCTCGTACACACATGTCAAACCACGTGACTTCCATTAGAAAAGCATTGAGAATAAGGCGGCCATGAAACACAGACAGAACAGATCATGTCAGTCCAGCATGTGTGTACGAGGCCAGAGCAGCATTGCAGCCTGCCCCGCGCGCAGGCAGTAGACTAGAGAACAGTGAACGGTGAGAGACTTGCGTGCCTAGCTACCGCTGGTTTCCCTCTGGTTTGCGCACCAAACGAGCTACTAACCACCAGTTAACTTGCCAAGTTGCCATATGCTTAAATATTTATCAAAACAATCGGATTATCACAGCTGAAGAAGCGTCAGGTTTTCGTCATGTTGCACTGAGAGTCCTCGTAACCCAGCTGGCTGCGATGAATAAAACCTAATTATTAATCACGTCACCAAACGATCCATGATGGTGATATATAACTTATAGCTACACGTAAAGCAACTTCACTTCAGAGGAAACTAAGGGAGGGAGCTGCAGCAGCTATTCATGTTTACTCACCAGTCAACCACCACCACTGTATGGATTGGAATCCATTAGAATGATTGGAAATGGAAGTTATGGAACATTAATAGCCTATTCTAACGTGAGTTACATACAATCCTTTATTTCGATAAATCCGCTGATTCTCCGTTCTCACTTTCACACTGAAACACGGCGCCGCTGCGCTGCATTTAGTGCTGCTTTTTTTTCTCTCTTTTTTTTCTTTCGGGCTTTTGTTGGGCTTCGGGCTAACATTATGGCAATTTTTAGGGTAGGGCCGAGCCTCGGCCCACCCAGTTAGGGTAGGGTCGGGCCGGGCCATATTTTTGGGCCCGTGAGAACTTTAGTGCTAGCCACTCCTCTACACAGCAATGTGTGTCTCTGTGTGTACGTACATGTCTGAGCGGTGCTAGCCACTCCTCTACACAGCAATGTGTGTCTCTGTGTACGTACGTGTCCGAGTGGTGCTAGCCACTCCTCTACACAGCAATGTGTGTCTCTCTGTGTGTACGTACGTGTCTGTCTCTGTGTCCGAGCACGGAAAGCTGAAACACCTCGCCAACACCACTGGATGGCACTGTTGCGCAGCGTCTTGCACGCACGCACGTACGTACGTACGTACGCACGCACGCACGGAGGAGAACTTGTACAGTACAGCACCACTCAGTTCAGACGGATCTGATTTTCTCTCCATGTATAAGTCCATATAGTCATATTTTGTGGTACAGTTTTATACTGTGTGTGTGTGTGTGTGTGTGTGTGTGTGTGTGTGTGTGTGTGTGTGTGTGTGTGGTGTGTGTGTGTGTGTGTGTGTGTGTGTGTGTGTGTGTGTGTGTGTGTGCGTGCGTGCGTGTTTGATTGACAGCTGCCACTGACCCGTTGCCAGTCAGAGTGCCATGCTGCAGGGCGGGGGGGTCGCTCGCTGCGGAGACGACCTTCGCCCTCATCTGCATCCTGCCTCATTAGCACCACCAGGCAGGCTGAATAACAACACAATACATTAATACAGAGAGAGAGAGAGAGAGAGAGAGAGAGAGAGAGAGAGAGAGAGAGAGAGGGACAGAGAGACAGAGAGACAGAGAGGGAGAGGGAGAGGAGAGGGAGAGGGAGAGGGAGAGGGAGAGGGAGAGGGAGAGGGAGAGGGGAGAGGAGAGAGGAGGTGTGAGATAATGGGGAGGGGAGAAGGAGGAAGCGGTGGGAGGGGAGAGAGAGAGACAGAGAGAGAGAGAGAGAGAGAGAGAGAGAGAGAGAGAGAGAGAGAGAGAGAGAGAGAGAGAGAGAGCAGAGGAAGTGAGGAAAGGTGGGACAGACGCAGGAGGAACAGTGTGAGGAGGAAAGGAAAGATGAACGAAGGACACAGAGGGCGAGGGAGAGAGAGAGAGAGAGACGAGGGGACTAAAGGTGTCAGTCAGGGCATCGAGAGACTTATAAAAACAACAGCAATCACCTGATGGGGAACAAAGGCACATATACACAGCTATAATATGGTTTAATTTAAATAAATGCTCCATCGCGGTGTCGCTTGCCGACTGGAACCAACAACATGGACAGAGCTTATATTCCATTCAGACCTATGAGGACGATTCTACAAATGTCTTCTAAAACCCTGATAAGTTTTCTGAAAAACCTCATGGTTTTCTGGTCCGGTGGTTCTCAAAAGGTTTTTTCGTGTCACGCACCGCCGACCCCCATCTGAAAATATGTATAGTTCCCGGGACCCCCCCCCCCCCCCCACCCCCCCAGAGGCAATGATTTGCTCTGAAATAATATATATTCAACGATTTGGGCCAGAATGGGTTAACCCATTTTGGCCGGGAACCCATTTTCGTGTTATAGCATCATGTCGTGCTTTAAGCTATTGAAAAATAGCAGATCTACAAGCTCGTAGCGCGCCACGAGTGGCGCGCTACGAGCTTGTAGGTCTGCTATTTTTGTGAAAAATCGAAGAGCGGTCAACTCAAGAGAGGTCAGAATGAAAACTGTCAGGATGTATAGAAGACATTTTTAGAATCTGATCTCAGGTCAGAAAGACACAGAGACAGCAGAGAGAGTCAGGCTATACATGCAGAGCAGCAAACACATGCCACATCGGAGTTTTGCCACGCACGGAGCCCCCGAGGCAAAATATATATAAACCCCAGTTCACAGAGAAAGGGGGAACGGAAACAGATGTTCCTGAAAAAAACACACAACACATGTGGCAAGGTCATTTGGAAATGTCAGATTCCCACAGATATGAAAATAGTCATAATAGGAGTCATATAACTTCTGTGTTCTGTGTGTTCCGATCGACCTGCTTTACCCGATGACCATAATTATTGCTATAGATACCAGAACCACACATCTTCATATCGAGCGCGTCACAGAGGCCCCTAGGGCAGTGGTTCCCAAAGGTAGGGTCCGGGGACCCCCCAGGGGTACTTGAGTTCCAGGCATATATATATATATATATATCTGGCATATGTTTTCAAATGGTCTGCACGAATGCGTTACATTCACCAATTGAAATTCACATGCTGCATCCACACGGGCAGATACAAAGATACAGTCTGCCATTCATTTTCAATGGAAGCCAGCAAAATTATATATATATATATATTTTTACCAACAAGGTCGACTAGTGAATTTACTAGTCGATAGTTGAATAGTCGACTAGTTGAATAGTAGACTAGTTGATTTACTAGTCGACTAGTTGATTTACTAGTCGACTAGTTGAATAGTAGACTAGTTGATTTACTAGTCAACTAGTTGAATAGTAGACTAGTTGATTTACTAGTCAACTAGTTGAATAGTAGACTAGTTGATTTACTAGTCGACTAGTTGAATAGTAGACTAGTTGAATAGTAGACTAGTTGAATAGTAGACTAGTTGAATAGTAGACTAGTTGATTCACTAGTCGACTAGTTGAATAGTAGACTAGTTGATTCACTAGTCGACTAGTTGAATAGTAGACTAGTTGCTTAAAGCCCTAGTCTGGATCAGCGACAGGTCTGCTCAAGAGGGGCGCGACAACACAATCGTAAAAAAGAAAAAAGCTAAATAGAATCCAGGTCTGGTGGGCGCGGAAAACGAGCACACGCGCGGACATTTCACGGGACCGCATGCACGTAAATACGCTTGCGTTGTCGCCCCTCGACTTCTCCGTGCGAATATAAAAGTACGATTTTTAACTTTAAATGCTTTGAAAAGTTCAAAGCAATCACTTACTTCAATATAGAAAGTGAAGAAGTAGAAAGTGGACAAAAGTACAGAGATGGCCATGGAAATAGTAACAATAATACGCTTGACTTTTAAAGTAATTAGTTACAAATTGCTCTATCTACGCCTTCCCTCTCAGGGTTGACATGCTTCTTTTAAAACCATGTCAGGAGTTCACGTTGATTGAATGTCAAACCCCTCTCCCACAGCGTTAACTTTAGTTTTTTTCAACCAAGGTTAATGTTTTAGGTTTAGGTTGTTATTAGAGAAACTAAAAGGTGAGTGTTAATTTTCTTTCATTTGCTGCTTTCTTTCGTTTTAGGGATTTTAGCTCTTTTTGACAGGGGGGCGGGGGCATTCGAGCATGGGGCTAAATATGTATTTTTTTTTACCAAATTTGATGGTGATTCATTTATTTATTATTCACTATAGTCCTAATAAACCCCAGGAAATTACATCTGGCCACAGAAGATCACAGGATCTACTGAATGTGAAGGTAGCCTACTGGGGGAAGGCTTATAGTATAAGCCTATACACACAGTATAAGCCTTATACTGTGTGTATAGGCTCAATATGTCAGTTTGTCACATTCAGTAGATCCTGTGATATTTTGTGGCCAGATGTAATTTCTTGGGTTTATTAGAACTATAGTAAACAATAAAATAATAAATCGCCATAATATTTTGTAAAAAAAAATACATATTTTGCCCCATGCTCGAATGCCCCCGCCCCCCTGTCAAAAACTGCTAAAATCCCCAAAACGAAAGAAAGCAGCAACTAACACTCACCTTTTAGTTTCTCTAATAACAACCTAAAACATGAACCTTGGTTGAAAAAAAAACTAAAGTTGTCCCTTAATAATATACTGTATGTTGCAATGAATACACACAGCCCAGCTCGGGTCTTGTTCACAAGCAGGTAGAGAGTTAGTATACACGACATGGTTGGAAAAAGCAGCCCCGGAATACTTTACTACAGCAAAAAACACACATTGCTGAGTCCAGAGAAGCTTCCCGCGTAAATAAATGATGAACATAGTGTGTTCCAACTGGATAGGCTGTTGGTTGGGAGGGCTCCCCAGAGGACCATAATAATGATGCTTTCACATCTTTACAGCAGAGGAGTGTAAAATAGAACCCCATCAATTCCTCCGTCTTCATCAGTCTGACGGATGGGAATACAGACTCTCCTAATGACTGGAAATTTGTCCCTCATGTTATAACGCTGTTGCCATTTCTTATTCGCCGTGCTTCGAATTAAGAGACACGGAGTAGGCAAAAAAATAATTAAGGGGGGGAAAGCTTCCGACTGTCAGTGGGAAGGAAGGAAGGAAGAAGTTGCACTTCAGAAGTTGGTTCAACACCAACCATGTCGAGAGAGAAGCCAAGTCTACCGTCTATATCGTCTAAATGAAACCAGGAAAGGAAACGCCAGTTACAAGAAAAAATGTTGAGTCCTCCATAATGATATTCTCAAGAGGATCTCGCCGAGAATCATCAGATAAAGACACAGGAGATACACTTTGGACTTATCCCATCCCTCCCCCCCCCCACCCCCTCCCCACACACACACACACACACACACACACACACACACACACACACACACACACACACACCTCGCTAAGAAGTTCTGGCTATACACAGGGTCGGAGAGGAGTGCGAGTGCTTGGGAATGGGGGGCCTGCTGTGCTGGGGAAGAAATTCTCAGGGCGATCGATGTGGAGGATTAAGCCCGGCTTTGGGGCTCAGAGGCCTGGATCTGAGCGATATTCTCAGCGGGACCCGCGGAGAGAGCTAGAGAGAGAAGGAAAGACCCGCAGAGAGGAGAGGTATAGAGAGGAAAGCCGGAGGGAGAGAGAGAGAGAGAGAGAGAGAGAGAGAGAGAGAGAGAGAGAGAGAGAGAGAGAGGAGTGCCGGGAGGGGAGAGAGAGGGGAGAGAGGGCTAACCTGGAACTGTCAGGAGGCTGAGACGAGAGGGCTGGGCCGGGGCTGGGAATGCAGCGTATTGAAAGGGGCGGTCAGGGCCTCAATTGACATCAGGAGTGGCGTTGAACCTCATGCCTCTGCCTCCCACTCACACGTGCATGGACGCACGAGCACACACGCACGCACGCATGCGCACGCGCGCACACACACACGCGCGCGCACACACAGCGAAGTCGACTTTGACCAAGATGCAACTCAAGACCTAAAATAGAGTAAAAGGAGAGACAAAAAAAAAAAAACCCAAAACTAAATAAATGTTTGTTTATTTTTAATATACTGAGCTGCCATCTGCAGAGCTATGGTGTTTTTTATTTCTAATATACTGAGCTGCTGCATACAGTGCAGAGCTATACTGTATGCCTCATGGGATCTCTGAATATGTGATCAGAAGTCTATCAACAAGGAGTGTATAGCGGTGGATGTATCGTACAGTATATATACAGTATGCATGCACTATCTATATTAACAGCTGATCTACAATGAGCATAATTATGTTTCTACATACATCCTTTGAACAGTGTATATGCATGAGTCTTATATTCTTATATTCTCAGTGAATATAAGAATGAATAAGTGAACATATATATATATATATATATTATAATAATAATAATAATATATACACAGAACATCAAGCAAAGGGAGAAATACTGTAGAAGTGTAGAGGACCAACCACCGTCGACAGTGTGTATCTGGATTTTAAAAAATAACAACAATCTATCAACGGTCTATGAATGAATATAATGATGTACTATCAGTGATTCTTAATAGCCAACTGTCAACGTACAGTAACGTACGGTATGTGGGTATCCGGAGAACTCGCCAGTACGTTCTCCAACTCGCCGCAGCGAAAATTCTTCATCAATGTCTTTGTGGCGAACCCAAAGCCAGAGAGCGGTGAAGAGTACCGATGTTTCCAGAAGGTTTTATTTATGCTCAGCCTTAAAGGGACACTTCACCCTTTTTGCAAAAAAATATATGTTAATGACGTTTAGAAGCTTTAGAACACTTTCCTGGGGGTCTTTATGTATGTAATATGTGGTTTTAGATATTTTAGATTGTAGCAGTGAGCCTGTTGTCTCTGATGTCATGGACACTGGGCTCACTTCCTTCCTGGACTACATGTTGTCTCAGTAAGACAGCTCTCCCCCTATCCGCAAGGAGGAGCAGTGCACCAAAGAAATATGGGAATTGTAGTCCAGGAAGGTAGTGAGACCAGTGTCCATGACATCAGAGACAACAGGCTCACTGCTACAATCTAAAATAACTAAAACCACATATTACACACATAAATACCCCCAGGAAAGTGATCTAAAGCTTCTAAACGTCATTAACATATATTTTTTTGCAAAAAGGGTGAAGTGTCCCTTTAAGACCTTGTTTTGAACATAAAGTCCTTTCCTTTGTGTGAAACACCTCTTAGGTTTGATCAACATATTACATCTATCCAGTCACGTTTTCAGCAAAGACTTCATGTAATCCACAAGTTAAGATCATTATCTGTTGCTCCTCATCTTCTTTTATTATTGTACAAAAGCATTATCCAAACTATTCTGTTGTACTGTTCCGCATGTTTTTACAACATACTACCCATGTCTAACAGAAACAAACTTTTCAGTATTACCCGTATTGCTTCCAAGATCATCGGACTTCCCACACCAACACTTTCTGACATGAACAATATTGCCATCACACGGCTAGCACTCTCGATATCACGTGGCACTGATCATCCCCTGTATCGCTTCTTCAACCTCATGCCATCAGGACAAAGATACAGAACCTTACCCTGGAAAAAGGTTCGTTTCAGTAGGAGTTTTGTCCCCGCAGCCATCGCGGCGTTAAACAAACTGCCCCGCCGATAGGATGGTTTCTGTACACAGTGGGGAACTCATGTTTTTTTTGTATCGTCTTAGTGTTATGTTGTTTCTGTACTATGTGCTGCTTTTGTTGTTGGTGTTGAACAGACCTGTGAAGATGAATATCCTTCGGGACAATAAAGATTATTATTATTATTTCTGGACAGACACCGTAAGACCTTGTTCCCGTTGGTGCTAAGATTAAGGGTGCTAAGGGTTAAGGCTCATACATAGTCTGGATTTTCGGTGGTTAGGTGACCACCGAACTACAACATGACGTCACGCGCCGCGGTGAAGAGCAAACCACCGCCACCGCTCCAGCCCTTCGCTCTGTTTTTACTCACCACCGCTCAACGTTATTTCAGCTCCGGTGGTCAGCTCACCACCGGAGCGGTGGTCATCTCACCACCGAAAATCCAGACTATGAATAGGCCTTTAGGAAACTGCCCATAGATCCGAAGTCCCGTTAGTCCGAACATGCACTGCTCCCGTGCTTGCGGTTAGGTTTAGGTTTGCTCCCGTGCTTGCGGTTAGGTTTAGGTTAGGGTTAGAGATAGGGATAGTAATTTCGGAACAATGAACCTTCTGACTAATGACACGGCACCAAGGGTTAAGGGTGCTAAGATTAAACTGTTGCTGCTGCTTGCCTCAAACATTTCCTTCTGATTCTGAGCAGCCAGGTGAGTGCAATAACTAATCAAGGAGGAAACCCCCAGTGGAAAGTTACCATGGGCTCTCAGCCACACACTGAACTCAAAACCAAAAACAAACCCCCTTCAAAATAAGTATGACACATGTTGCATGCAAATAATTACAAAAACAAAATACAGTGCCTTTTGGGTCATTTACAGTCCTCATCGTTATGCTAACATGCCGTCTTCCTCAGTGTAGTGTAGTATGTCAAACCCACATGATGTTATGGTTCATTTCCAAATAAAAGTGATCCAATTATTTTGTGCAATTAAATGGTCAGCTAGATAATGATACAAAGGTGAGTGTGTGAATAAATACCAATGATAAGTAGGTCCTACCATTTCAGGATAGTGTTTACTAATGAATGACTTTGTTTCGGTACTTTGGTGTTTAAACTTTAGCAATCGTACTTCATCTATAGTGTAAACTCTAAACAACTATCCTCTCTCTCTCTCTCTCTCTCTCTCTCTCTCTCTCTCTCTCTCTCTCTCTCTCTTTCTCTCTCTAATGTATTTTAAATGAAGGTGAAGTCAAACTATAAAATGCACTAAACAGCGGCGAGTCTGTAAACTGCCGACTTCTCCGAAATCCAACATAATGTATACTGTATGTATCCTAGTAATCCAACATATGTATAGCCTACTGACACTGTATGTATCCTAGTAATCCAACATATCTATACTGTATGTATCCTAGTAGTCAATGTGAAGGTGAAACCAGTCAGAGCCCATCCAGTCAGTAGTTTAACCCATTCTGAACGGGCGCCCATTTTGGTGTTGGCATCATGTTATGCTTTAGCTATTGAAAAATAGCAGATCTACAAGCTCATATCGCGCCACCGAGTGGCGCGATACGAGCTTGTAGGTCTGCTATTTTTGAAAAATCGAAGAACGACTGACATTTTTTTAATCTGATCTCAGGTCAGAATGGGTTAATAATGAAACTGTCAGGATGTAATAGACATTTTTTTAATCTGATCTCAGGTCAGAATGGGTTAAAGTCAACAGTCAGTCAGTATACTGTAGCAGGACGTCTGTCCAAACCAAGGACTGTCCAGCGAGGGACGAGTCCGTGGCCGAGCCGTCATGCTCCCCATCTGTAGCCTAATCATGTCACACTGTCACGCGGTGGCGTCACTTGCCGACAAACGCCTGGTATTCCTTCTTGTCGGCAAGTGACACAGTCATGCAACGGGGTATAAATTGAGCTTAACCCATTTTGGGCGAGAACCCCTTTTGGCGTTTCAAGCATTCCGTTATACTTTAGCCATTGAAAGATAGCAGATCTACAAGCTCATAGCGCGACACCAAGTGGCGCACTATGAACTTGTAGTTTAAAAAAGAAAAAACGTAACAATGCGGCATAAATCTTTTAAATAGGTATATATTCTTTCAGAGCGAACGCTTTTATTTTTTTCCGACGTCAGACCTAAATGGCTTAAGTAGGCTTTAGTTTGCGCGTTTGTCTGAGGCTCATGATTGGTCAGCTCTTTCAGCTTTTCTCAGCATCTCTCCCTGGGGGGTGCAGATGGGGTTGGATGATCCATGATTCATTTTGTGAGTGAAAAAAAAAACCAAACAAGACGATCGAGCGCGCCGCACGTTACAGAAGAAGAAGCATGAGCGAAGACCACTGGGAAATTATACGGTGGGCGAGCGCCGCGTGGATCTGGAATTAAACGGCATAATTAATCAAGCAAAAAAAACAAGCACGCGGCTCATACATTTATTATTTGCATTTTGTTCCAGTTGAGGAGATGTAATCACGTCCATGTATGTTGGTTGGAAGTGGCCCCCGATCCATGGTATATATATATACGGGACAATTATGCCTCTCAGCTCACCCGCACTGACCCTAAAAACACAAGCCAGGATCAAAGCCCCGGTTCTATATATCTCTGCTCAGTGGCCCCTGCTCGGTGGCCCCTGACATGAACTCAGCACAATAACAACTATAGAGTCCTTTATGGGAACCATATGGGTCGCGCTCTGGTTGTCCATTAAGCCATTCTGACCTGAGATCAGATTCTAAAAAATGTCTTCTACATCCTGACAGTTTTCTGAAAAAGCCACGTTTCTATGTCAGTGGTTCTTCGATTTTTCAATAAATAGCAGACCTACAAGCTCGTAGCGCGCCACTCGGTGGCGCGCTACGAGCTTGTAGATCTGCTATTTTTCAATAGCTAAAGCATAACCTGGTGCTTAAACACCAAAAGAGGTTCCCGTTCAGAATGGATTAATTTGCCAAAGAAAAGGGATGAGAACCTGACTCGTAATTGTAGGGGTGTAACGATATTTTATCAATTTTAATATAATAATAAAAGTATATATATATATATATATCGAAATGGAAACTCAACATATCGTATCGTCTTGTCTTGTGTTGTGTCGTGTCGTATGGTTTTTGTAATGCAAATAATCTGTACTGAATCCTTTTGCCGCATGGAAATAATCGATTGTATCAATATTATGCACTGCTTTGTATTTAGCAATTTTAAGAAGAAAAAATAAAAGGGGGGGGGGGGGGGGGGGGTCTAATTACATTTCCATTCCATATCGCTACACATGGTCTATAATGGATAAATTATCTGTGTATTCTCTGTGTTCATGTCAAGGTGCAGGTTCGTCCATATTGTGTGTATTCTCTGTGTTCATGTCAAGGTGCAGTTTTGTCCATAATGTGTTTAAATGTAATGTCCGCCCAGAGAATCACTGTTTTAGTTTATATCTATAATAAATGTTTCCCCGAAAAAACTTTAAATCATTGAATCGTATCGCATCGCACAAATTAACCAATATCGGCCATGTATCGTGTATTAGTCAACAATGTATAATGTGTATCGTGATACGTATCGTATCTCTGTTAAAATATATCTTTACATCCCTAGTCGTAATGCATCACAGATTGTCTGCATTTAATAAAAAAAGAAAAAAACAGCTTTTTGAGTGTCTATCTAAACCTCCATTCATATCTTATCTTATAATATCTGTTGGAGTATAAGCTACATATTGTTAAATATGTGCACAGTATGACTATAGGGATATGATCGAAAAGGTTTAAAAAAAATAAAAGAGGCCATTTTGTATTTAATCTTGACTTTTAAACGGCGATAAGCATGCTAGCCTTTAATCTCCCGTGTAACTAAAGCCAGGCCCGGGCGTGTATAAATACATCCACTCGACTGTTTCAAACGTATCACTTTCAGCGTGGTCAATATGGCTTGTACCTGGAGCGCCGTCATCAATCGAGGTATCAATATGGAAATACCACAGTGACCCAGACATTAACCCATTCTGGACTGATGTCCATTGAAAAAAGGCTTCTATCTAAATCCTAAATCTTTTTCTGAAAAACCCATGTTTCTATGTCAGTTGGTGCTCAACCTTTTTCATGTCAAGGACCCCCAGAATTATATCTCTATTGGGCCGCGGACCCCCCCCCCCTCATCTCAAAATATGTAGTTCCAGGGAGGGAGGGACCCCCCCGGAAGCTAATATTTTAGTTAAAAATGTTCGCTCTGAAATATATATAAATTCAAAGATTTGCGCCACATTTTCACGACTTTTCAAAAAATAGCAGACCTACAAGCTCATATAGCGCGCCACTCGGTGGCGCGCTATATGAGCTTGTAGATCTGCTATTTTTCAAAAGCTAAATTACAGGGTGCAGTACTTAGTTTAGACAGTTTTTGGTTTAGACTAGTCATTGGGTTAGACCAGCCGTTAGTCCTATACAACTACAACCTATCTCAAATCCTCACCCTAAACCTAACCTCCCATGGGGCAGCACACCTAAACCTAACCTTAACCCATGTCTAACCAATGACTATAGTCTAAACTAAGTATATGCGCCCCAAATTACAACATAATGTTTAAAACACCACAAAAGGGGTTCCCGCACGGAATGGGTTAATCAATGGCCTCCTCGGGGATAGGGAGGAGGGGGAGGAGGGGGGAGCAGAGGGGGCACCTAAAATCATCAATGAGACGGATCGGCGCGTAGTCGGCCTCGGACAGTTCCGTATTGATAAGAGCGTTTCCACCTGTGGCGGGGGGACGGCCGACGAGAGAGAGAGGCGCTCCCCTCCGGTCGGAGAGGAGAGGAGAGGAGAGACGGTGGCATCTGAATTCAATACCCGCCGCAGCTGTGGAGCTCCGCCGGGCCCGGAGAGAAAGACATGGCTGAGCGGAGATACGTGCCTCGACTTATCATCGCGCCAGGCAGCCGGACGGGAGAGATACAGAGAGACAGAGAGAGAGAGAGAGAGAGAGAGAGAGAGAGAGAGAGAGCACCTCTCTCTCATTCTCCCTATAGCGTTTCCTCAGAACTTTTTTAATCGTGTCTGTCTTGCGCTAAAAGGCACGTCACGTAGCTAATACCTAAGTGGCAGGCAACAATGACTTCAAATTAACCCATTTTGCGCGGGAACCCATTTTGGCGTCGGCGTCATGTCGTGCTTTAGCTATTGAAAAATAGCAGATCTACAAGCTCATATAGCGCGCTACGAGCTTGTACAGTAGGTCTGCTATTTTTTTTAAACTGTCAGTATTTAAGACATTTTTTTTAATCTGATCTCAGGTCAAAATGCGTCGATAAAAAAAAGCAGTTAATTAAGTCCTTGGCAGACGTTGAGTTAAAGAACCGCCATTCTTCTGTGCGTTAGAATCTGATCTCAGGTCAGAGTGGGTTAAGTTCCTTGTCTTTATTCTTCAGCTTACTTTCCCAAAGAGCCTCTCCCTGACTGACTATCTCTGGAGTTTATAAGCGTTTGCCGTGTACGTTCTTCAACACGGTGAAGTGAAGCTTCCACATCAATGAGCAGACTTCAGATCAGTGTCCGCCCTCTCACATTCATCTCACTGAGTGCAGGATTAAGCGGCCGTCTCTCCGCTTTTGACATCCAAATCTTGACCTGATCAATTAAATGTCCATGCTCTGCATTATTCTCTTGCCTCCCAGCCATCCCATGGAGCAGAGCTAAAAAAAAAAACACGTTTGTAATGTGAGGCAAGTAAGCCTCCTAGTGGAGGCAATGTGTAAGTGCACAACACAGGCACTCAGTATATAGACCTCACCACCACCACCACCACCACCACACCAGTATCTATTCTGGCCAGACACTCTTTAGTGACTTGATCCTACAAGTTACAACAAGCAAGAAACACGCCGAAAACATGTAGTCAGTTAATTAAGATGATGAGGGCGAAACATGACCCTCCAAACCCCTCTCTCTCTCTCTCTCTCTCTCTCTCTCTCCGGGCTCCTCTCAAAAGGTTACAGTTCAAGGGTTGTGTGTCCAATGTGTCCGTTGGTGCTGACCTTTTCAGCCCCCCCCGATCGCTTTCTTTCTCTCCTCCCTTCCTTTTTTTTTTAGGGGGTGGGGGGGGGGGGGGTGGTGGGAGGGGGGGGGGGGGGGGGGGGTGCATGGCAGGATGGAGAGATGCGACCACAAAGGTCATGGACATGGATTTCCTTTTGGTCTGACTCAGTGAAAAGGTCAGCCGAGGGGCGCCCTGAAATGGCACGGAGGCCTTTATATGGCTGTCACACACACGCACGCACGCACGCACGCACGCACGCACGCACGCACGCACACACAAACAACCCTGACATGACTGAGCCCCCCCCGCAGGGGACAAACCGTGACCTCCACACACAAAACTACTCAAAGTTATTACTCAATTAAAAGTATCAACACTGAAATTTAGAAATACTCCGTTACAAGTGAAAGTACGGAATTCAAAAAAAGTACTTTGTTTTTTATTTTTATATGTAGGCCTATATTTAACCCATTTTGGCCTGACGTCGAAATTGAAAAAGAAATTCTTCAAAATCCTGTATCAGTGGTGCTCAATATTTCATGTCAAGGACCCCAACAATGATATGTAATATGCCTCCCCCCCCCATCTGAAAATATGTTGTTCCAGGGACCTCCCAGAAGCAAAGATTTGAGTTAAAAAAAACTCACTCTGTAACAATTAACCCATTTTGGTGTCAGCATCATGTCGTGCTTTAGCTATTTAAAAATAGCAGATCTACAAGCTCATATCGCGCCACCGAGTGGCGCGATACGAGCTTGTAGGTCTGCTATTTTTTGAAAAATCGAAGAACGACTGACATTTTTAGAATCTGATCTCAGGTCAGAATGGGTTAATCAGACCAGTGTGTGTCCAGTGAAAACCTCGTATGAATCTGATCTCAGGTCAGAATGGGTTAATGTCATGCACATTTTGCCCAGTGCATAGACTATACTATGGGACGTAAGTGGGGACTTGATCACTCCCGGCTGGGTCGCCTGAGTGAGGGGTATGATGTTGGGAGACCCGAAACCCCGATGACCTTGGGATACATCCCTGAGGATACGTCCCAGGTGCATCCATTTATGTATGTATGTATTTTGTTGTAGTTATTCTATTTATAGTGACTCATAGGAATAGACTACGTGACAACCAGGAATAGTCTGGTGACCACCGGAGTATAGTCTAGGAAAATTGGCCTCAGATCCTGTGCAGCAGGGGGGCGTGGCCCAGCGCGTTGCGTTTCAAATGAAATGCGAATCAAAAGACAGGGGAGTGGGCGCTACATCTAAATAAGACGGAAGGGAAACAATTGCTCCTTGAGCACAGGGATACGGTCCTTTTTTCCCCAGAAGTCTTTCTCGCCCGCCTATAGTGGCGAAAAATAAAACTTCTGGGAACTCAGATTACCACCGGAGAGACGGGTTGGCAGCCCGAAATTAGACGGCACCCGGGAGCAGTATGGGTTGGCGCCCCAAGCCTGTGTCTTCCGTGAGGAAGAAGCCCGACAAACCCACGGTGAGGCCTTTAGGAGGGCCATGCAAGCCTCAGGCCATTCAAGCCTCAATCGTTTGCCTGACGAAGACCTAGTCGGTCGAAACGTTGCATTTAATTGTTGCCTCTAAATAAAGTAAGTCTTGGAGCTCGACAAACTGTCCTCTTCCTTGATGCCTGACATCCAGCACCTGGCCTGAATAGAGGCATAATTGATGACATGGTCAAATGTAACATCTTCCACATGCCTGTGGAAAATCACCCATTCTGACCTGAGACCAGATTCTAAAAATGTCTTCTAAATCCTGACAGTTTCCTGAAAAAGCTATGTTTCTATGTCAGTCTTTCTTCGATTTTTCAAAAATAGCAGACCTACAAGCTCGTAGCGCGCCACTCGGTGGCGCGCTATGAGCTTGTAGATCTGCTATTTTTCAATAGCTAAAGCATGACGTAATGCTAAACACCAAAAGGGGTTCCCGCCCAGAATGGGATAAACTCCCAGGATTATAGGTGTATAGTTGAAAGTTGAAACAAATACAATGTAACGGCACTGAAATATATAATATAATATATAAATACAATTCATTAATCATAATTAATAAGTAGTCGCAAACAAGGGACTAAATTATTTTCGCTCCTATGCCACCAAAATGTGGAACGCCCTACCAACAGTCATTAAGACATGCGAATCCCTTGACTCCTTCAAAACCGCTCTCAAAGGGCACCTATACGGACGGCTGCAATTCGAAACTGGCCTCTGTAAAATATGAATCCCCCCCCCACCTACCCACACCCTTTCCCCCCCCTCACTGTATATGTTTCTTTTCCCTTTTTACCTCCTTTATGATGAATTCCAATGTTCTGTTCTTTGGCTATATAGAAGTGTCTGTACTATGAAATATTTGTACGTCTCTAAATGTTTTGATGAAATGAACTGTAGTGCTTAATTGGGTCGTCCACCCACAGTTAACAGTCTTTGTATTGAGTTTGTGCTTGAAATGTACTGTAATTCTGCAAACTGTTAATACATATTTAAATCAATCAATCAATAGGCTTTAATGCCATGGTGTTACGTCGAATAAAACTAAGACGAAAAATGTTCGTCGACTACCTTTTTCCACTGGCAAAAACTACATGGAAACTACATGAAAACTAAGCTATAATGACTACAACTATATAAGACTAAATATACTGACAATTTCGTCAACAAAAAAAACTAGACTAAAATGTTAGGAAGGGACTAGTGGACAAGAGATCCAGTATAAGTAATTTTACAATTGGTTGCATGCTGAAAATAGCCATTAATTTAAGACGGCCCACCAAAATACATTGTAGTGGACTAAATCAACTGTATATTTCGTCGACTAAAATCTTGTGACATTTAGTCTACGAAAACTAGACTAACACTAAAACATTCCAGGTGACTAAAATGAGACTAAAACTGAATTAAAACTATTCAAAAGACTATGACTAAAACTAAAATCAAAATTTGCTGCCAAAAACAACACTGCATGGTGTCTATACCTGCTCTTGCATTGAAGCGCTCATCAGCTTGGCAGGTGTTTCTGAGGACCCAGTGTCCACCAGCTCAGAGGCCATCCCATTGACTTATATATTATAATATAATATTATAATTATTATATTATAATATTATAATATATTATAATAATAATACACCCACCACACTAGACTAGAGCCATTTTATTTGACATGAAATAGGCCTATAGTTGAGTAAACACAGGTTAGCTAAACGAATGATACAAATCAACCCATTCTGAACGGGAACTCCTTTTGGTGTTTCTAATCATTATGCTATACTTTAGCTATTGAAAAATAGCAGATCTACAAGCTCATATGAACTTGTAGGTCTGCTATTTTTGAAAAAAATCGTGAAAATGTGGCCAAACCTTTGAATATATATATAACGTTTTTAACTCAAATCTTTGCTTCTGCATGGAGGGTCCCTGGAACAACATATGGGGGGGTCGGTGGCCAAATAGGCCTATACAGATAATTCTAGGGGTCCTTAACTTGAAATAGTTTGAGAACCACTGACATATGAGGTTTTTCAGAAAACTGTCAGGATTTAGAAGACATTTGTAGAATCGCCCTCAGGTCTAAATGGGTATCATTCATTCCATGCAGGTCAACAAAGCCACGGTGCTGGTCACTGGAAAGGCCCTGCTTGCTACATCATGGAATGGAACCTTCATTTAGTAGGCTATGGTTAACACCTGGCTGCGTTTAGCCTAGAGGCTAGCTATTTTGCGTCGATATGGCTTCCATGGAAAAAGTCTATTGTGTAGGCACAAACTTAACCAAGCTTATATGTCAAATAATTAAGCACTGGACTATTCCTCAAAAACATAGTAGCCTAGGCCTAGTAGTCAACTAGTCACACACATCACAAAAAGCCTATTAGTAGGTGACACCTATAGCCTAGGCCATCGCTCTCTCAGCCAGGATATTTTCCTTTTGACAATAAAGCGATTTTTAGTTGAGCAAACTACAAACTCTAATAGTTTAAATATTTTATGTAGGTTATTTCAGATTACCCCGCCTAAAGTGGTGGTGTAATGCTTTATCAGTGTCGTCCACAGTAAACAGTCTCTTTGTATCGAGTTGTGTTTTCATCATGTGAAATGTAGGCCTACCCATTTTGCAAACTGTTAACACTTCAATCAATCAATCAAAAGCGACATAGACATAATATTTTCCTACCTTCAACAATTGGGTGACGTACTGTAGTGTCCTGACTCCTGTCCAGGGCCAGGTAGTCTCGCGTTACCAGACTGTTGTTGACTCTCGCAATATTTCCAAATGCTTCATCATACAGCATTCGGACTCACCCGCAGCTGCAGTCTCGCAGACGAGACGTGCTCCGTGAGCGGGCCGTGCTCCGTGAGCGGGCCGTGCTCCGTGAGGGATAGTGGAAGATTTAAGACACATTTGACTTCAAGTCATGATGCAGAGAAACCCTTTGGCATGGAAGTACCTTAGGGTCATAGAAAAAGATTTATCCAAAGACACGAGCTGAATCACCCTTCATTACTGAAATATACACGTTTTTCAAAATGGCCGCCGACAATGAACCACTATTACACCAGACCCCATATATTTGCTTCTTTTAGAGCTATAATAATAATATTGGTGTCAAAGTATACATTTTTAGGGTTCAAGGGATCCAATTAAATAGATTTCAAGAATGAAAAACCCAATAGTTTTCTCGTTACCATGACAACAGTGGTAAAATATGCAAATTTATTTCGAAAAAATACATTTTAACAGGGTAACTTTACCCCGCCTCACCCACTAAAACTTTCATTTAGTTTCCTCTTTGGCATGGAAGTACCTTAGGGTCATAGGAAAAGATTTATCCAAAGAGACAAGCTGCATCACCTTTCATTTCTGAAATATACACGTTTTTCAAAATGGCCGCCACCATTTACAGCAATACAGCATAGCCCATATCTTTGCTTCTGTTAGAGCTATAATAATAATATTTATGTCAAAGTGTACATTTTTGGGGTCAAGGAATCCAATAAATCTATTTCAAGTCTAAAAACCCCAAATGTTTTCTCGTTACCATGACAATAGGGGTAAAATTTGCAAATGTAATTAAGAAAATACGTTTTAACAGTGTAACTTTCCACCCCCTCACCCCCTAAAACTTTAATTCAGTTTTACCTCTTGCATGGAAGTACCTTAGGGTCATAGAAATGACATTATCCAAAGAGACAAATAACATCACTCTTCATTTCTGAAATACATGTTTTTAAAAATGGCCGCCGCCATATACAGCAGAGCCCATATCTTTGTTTCTGTTAGAGCTAAAATGATGAAATTGGTGTCAAAGTGTACATTTATGGGGTCAAGGAATCCAATTAAATAGGTTTCAAGACAAAAAAAAATCCAATAAGTTTTCTCATTACCATGACAACAGGGGTAAAATATGATAATTTCATTAGAAGAAACATGCTTTAACAGGGTAACCTCCACCCTAAAACTTGTACTTAGTTTTCCATTTGGCATGGAAGTAACATTGCAAAGAAATTATTCAAAGAGACAAATAAGATCACTCTTCATTTCTGAAATATATGCATTTTTAAAAATGTCTGCCGCCATTTACAGCAATACAACATAGCTCATATAATTCTGTTAGAGCTATAATATTGGTTTCAACAAAGGAATTCAATTGAGTAGTTTTCAATGCAAAAAATAAAAAATCACTAATTACCATGACAGCGGGTGGACAAATATGCAAATTTAATTTAAAAAAATACATTATTTAATTTTACTTTTGGTATGGAAGTACCTTATAGGGCAATAAGAAAGACATTATTCAAAGAGACAAATAAGAACACTTCATTTCTGAAATATATCGTCACCTTATTAAACTAATGGCCTAAGTCATTTTTTGCTATGTTGGCCTGTCGCGTGTCCCCCCGCTGTAGTGCGTGCATGTGCACATTTTGTTACCGGGGCGGACCGGGGGGTTTTCCCAATCACCCAAATCACTGAATGCTCCTTAAAAGATTCCATATTTGTGGTTTCAATAATTGGGTCTTATCAGTACAGTTAGTGCTTCCATCACACGTTACATAACATGAGAAAAGGGCCATTTAGGTGCAGAGGTGAGTGGGTGCGTGTCATACGGTTATTAGGGGTTGCTTGCTTTTCAGAGGACAGGGTTACTTGAGGTCAGGAGGAGATCAAGTTCTACCAGTTCTACCTTATCAAACCAAAACAATTTGGTTTGGTACAGTAGCTTCGATAGTTGGTGACATCTTGATGAGACATCCTACTCCTAGAGACAGTCTTAGACCTTGCATAGTTGTGATGTCATGCATGAGAATGGACAATGGAAACAGAAAGATAAGAGTCAAAACCATCATGTGCATGTACGTACATGATGGGTGATTAGATAACGATAAAAAGAGCATGCCAGGATTTAAAGAAATGCACCGTCACACCTAGTTCCATGCTAGGGCTACTAACTTTGATCAGAGGTGAACAAGCTTCTAAGTGGAGATTGTGGACGCCCAGGCTGCGGATCACTGGTCTCCACGGATTAGGATTGTGGAGAGTTATTATAGTTATGTATTGTTACACCACCAAGATCCAACTCAGTGAGCAGATAGAGGTTCTGGATCTTTAAGCTCAGTGAGCAGATGGAGGTTCTGGGTCTTTAAGCTCAGTGAGCAGATGGAGGTTCTGGGTCTTTGCTGTTTTTCTCAAAGCCTGTATCTGCCTAAGCTTAAGAAAAAAGAAGGAAACACTTTCTCTCAACGGTGAAATCGTTTTTCAGCAAATGTATTTGCTCAGTACTGCCCTCATTTGCTTTTGTAGCAAATAGATCCTTCTGAATAGAAGTGTTTTTGCTGCACCATTTTCCACTGTAAATAATACATAACAATAGGCTACAGACACATGTGGCTGTGTACAGACATGTTGATGACCCCTGGTCAGGAGACTGATTATAATAATAATGTTGAGGCTGAGGTTGTGATTGATGTGCACTTTGAGATCAAAGTTAAGAGACTAGGGGCTCGATTAAGCAGTTCCAATAATATTACTAATCTAATTACAGTATTATGATCTGGGGGCGTGTGGTATGTCATATTGCAATTTTGGGCATGTTAAGAAGCGCTTTTGACACCCCGCGGAGTGCGCAAAACGGCCTTGAATTAGTCATGGGTGTGTTTAAGGCGTGTTTGAGACGTACCCAATCAACATGTCCGTACTATTCTATTTACCAGTCAGCTGATGTCACATACGGAATGCGCACTTTGGGGATCGTGGTATTACATTTCTTCAGGCTGGCACCATAGAAGACATGACATGACTTTGTCACATTTGGGTTAATTATTCCTATTGCACTGCATGCTATCACCTTTATGCCTCAAAAGAACAGACCCACCTATACCTTTCAGATCGGAATGGAACTGCGAGTAGATAGCAGCATATTGGCAAATTGGCAATCCATGCGTAATGTTCCCAGAATCGTCTAACCCCCGAACATGCAAGTTCGTTTGATATTGTTTAATTCGATAACGATATAACCATGTACCATACAGCGAATGAAAGCAAGATTCCTAAGGAATATGGAGATTTTTACATTTAATAAAACGGTTGAGAAATGAGAGAACCATGAGTGTTTATAGGCTAATATCAACGTTTTTTTATGAAAGACAAACGGGCTGTGAACTTGAAGAGCTCAATCACCATCCCGACACGGAAGAAATATAGCCTAGTGCATGCATGTATATGCACTGTTGCACTTGCACACAGTAGCCTACACACGCTCTTTATTTGTTTCTATTGAAAAACACCAGTAAAATAACGTTTATTATATTTTATTTCATTCAAGTCACACGAAGGAATGAGTTGAATGCGTGCTGCGTAATGCTGTGGCCCCGATGGTATGGTCTTCGCTGAGTTCGCTCGTAGCATTTTATTGAAGAAGACTTGAATCGGGTGTGATACAGCATATGAAAGCAAACTTCCCACGGATTATGGAGATGTTTTTATTTATTTTTAAGGTTGAGAAATGAAAGAATTATGGCCGTTTCTAATCTCAACATTAAAAAAAAAAAGACGCAAAACGAGGCTGTTGCCATGTCTCATAGAAACAAGTAAATAGGTCTATAAAAATAAGCGCATATAACAGGGGTCTGTAACCTATTTTAAATGAAGTGCCATGTTTTTATTTTCTAGATAGTGAGTCTGCCATATCCAGATTAATTTTTAATGACACCACATTAAAATAAAAAAACATATTTTGATTGTCCACAAATATAAAGTTCTTCCTTCTTTTTAAATATGTTCTTGCACATTGTTATAATGATCATTATATATATCCCCCTGCAGTCAGAGTTCATAGTTTTAATGAATGAATGTGATGCATTGTGAGCTGGTATAGATCTGCTATTTTCAAAAGTAATCTTGGAATTTTTTTATTTAATTTTTGGATTAGCCGTCCTTAGTTGGGCAAATGCATTCATCTGGGGATCCTTGACATGGGAATGTGCTGTGTGAGGATCACTGGTTTAAACAACATTAGGAGAAAAGCCCAAATAACCACTTTAGAAACAAGAAAAGCAACCACAAAATAGTACAACTACCAATATTTACAAGCAACTTTACAGAAAAAGAAGCCGCTTATAATAAACAGACATGGCAACACTCTACCAGCCTCCCAGAGCCGCTCAAGTGTAAAATCAAACAGTGCTTGTTGCGTTTATGAGGTGGTCAGACCCACGTCTAATCGTTATGCGCTGAGTGTCTTTAGGTCAAGGGGCTTAATAGCAAATTGCGCAAAGCGAAAATAATTAACATATGGACACTCCCACAATGCTAAAATATTCAGGAACGCCATATGCCATAATGTGTGTGCGTTCAACACGGGCCGAGTGCGTTCAACACGGGCCGATATGCCTTTCATAATACGAATGTGCGCAGAGCGAGGCCAATTTATGTATTACCATAGGTAAAACGCACCTTCAAAATCTAGGCCTAGGGGCTCCATTTCCGTCATCGCTAAACCCCTTATCCCTCAACCCCTTTGCCTTTTTTACTATTTTGAAAAACATTTTTGAATAGTTCAACTAGCCAATCTACATTGACACGTTGTGAGCTTGTAGACTGGCCATTAATTTTAACTATTAAAAAATGTTATGCAAAATAGTTTAAAAAAAAGGCAAAGAAGTTTAGGGATAAGGGGTTTAGCGGTGACAAAAATGGAGCCCTATATCTCTAAAGAACTACACACATCATATTAGATTATGATCATCTTTACAGTGCTAGCCTATTACCAACTGCAATCAATGGCAAACCACTTCACCTGTGGGCAGTGTGCAATTTGCAACTTGCATTCAACTGCATGTGGCATATTATCAAATTATTCTGTTGTATCTGTTGTGAGATCTTGATTTTAATGCATATTAAAATAATAACTCTAGTTTTTGGATAAGGCAGGTTTGTGGCCACAATGCATATAGTAAAACAATAGCTGATCTACAGCTCAAACTGTGACGCGTTTTGAGCTCGTAGATCTGCAATTATTGCAATTATTTTTTATCGGAATCCTGAATAATTGTTTAGCTATTTCTGAATTAGAATCCTGAAAATGAACGTTATTATTTAATTTCAAATACATTTATATGAACTTAGATGCAAATACATTGGACATAAAAGGGCAGAAGTAATTTGGCCTAAATAAGGTTTATAATTGCCTGAGTTAAAATAGCATGTTCAGATATTGGCGTAAGTCATTCTATCCTTACATGTTACATGATTGACATACACCATTATTTGTATGTCAATTTTTTCATATTTTTTGGAATTGAAAAAATTAAGAAATATAATATATTATACATTTGGCACAGTTTTTTGTGTTTCCTGAAAACCTTGAAAAAATTACTTAGGCAATTAGTTTAATAAGGTGACGATATGCGTTTAAAAATGGCCACCACCATTTGAAGTAATACAGCAGAAGCATATGTTATCCCGGGAGACTCGGGCAGTTGCAGGCCTGACGGGAAGCAGCCAGTTAGGCAACTCCACAGTGGCAAAGCCCGGTTGGTGAGATCTGTCGAGAAATGCTGAAGGCTCTGGGTGTTGACACTTGACACATCTTTTCAACATAGGGACAGATAGGGTGAGAAGTTCAGTCACGCGAGAGACTCAGAGTAGAGTCGATGCTTATTCCCCTTGGAAAGGAGCCATCTTAGGTGGTTCGGGCATCTGGTTAGGATGCCTTTTGGGCGTCTCCCTATAGGGAGGTCCTCGATGCAAGTCCCACTGGGAGGAGATCCATTCATTCACAACCATTCATTGGCCATGGAACACTTGGAAGTTACTAATGTTGCTCTGAGAGGGAAGTCTGTAGCTCTCTGGTGGGCTGTTGCCCCTGTGACCCGACTACGGATAAGCGGTTGAAGATGGATGGATGGATCTTTTCAATATTGCGTGGAAGTCTGGTACTGTGCCTAAAGAGTGGCAGACTGGTAGTTGTGCCATTCTTTAAGAAAGGGGACCAGAGGATGTGTGCCAATTTTAGAGGTATCTCATTGCTCAGTCTCCCTGACAAAGTTTACACCAAGGTACTGGAAAGGAGGGTCTGGCCGATAGTCAAACCTCAGATTCAAGAGGAGCAAGGTGGATTCCGTCCTTGTCATGGAATAACTGACCAGCTCTTCACTCTTGCACAGATCCTGGAAAAGGCCTGGGAGTATGTTATCCGGTCTACATGTGTTTTGTGGATGCAGGGTGCAGGAATATGGGGTGAGGGGGTCCTTGTTGAGGGCCATTCAATTTCTGTACACCCAAAGCGAGAGCTGTGTCCGTGTGTTGGGCAGTAAGTCAGATTTGTTTGTGGTGGGGACTGGGGGTTGGCCTCCACCAAGGCTGCGCATTGTCACCTATCCTGTTTGTGATATTCATGGACAGGATCTCGAGACGCAGCCGTGGAGGAGAGGGTATACGCTTCGGGGAGCTAAGGGTTGCTTCACTGCTTTTTGCAGATTATGTGGTCCTGATGGCACATTCGGTCCGAGACCTTCAACTCTCACTGGATTAGATTGTTGTCGAGTGTTTGGTGGCCATAGGAAGAGGATCAGCATCTCCAAATCTGAGGCCATGGTACTCAGCAGGAAACCGTTGTATTGTGCAACGCTGGGGTAGGCCATGAGCCAAAATCCCCAAATTGCACGTTATGCATCCAAAGGGTGGGCAATTTTATTTTCAATTTTCTGACTAGTTGTACATCTCTACTTTATAGTTTGGCATGATAACCATTGCAAACTCGTAGCTTAGTGGTGGTTATCATGCGTTGAATATGTGGACCCTATATTGTCACCATCAAAATGTCCTAACAAATATATGGATAACTTTTTAACCTTAACTTGTGTCAAGACTAATGAAACCACTTTTCTGCATAATTAAAACATGGGAAATTGTTTGGAATGGTTATTGTACTTGTTCAAAACTTCTATATATGCTTAAATGGCATTTTAATGCAATATTTCCATCCCACATATGATGATTTTGAAAAAAGCTAGTAAATATACCCATTTTAAAAGTGTATGCTGAGACCCAACATGTTTCTAATGGCAATAGAAAGCTTCCCATCGTTCTAAGCTTCGATTTGAGTGGTAACATGTGGTTGTACCTCCTGACATACTGTCAGAAATGTGATAAGTGATGACATGAGCCAGCGTCCCAAAATTGAGCTATGGTATCAAATGGGCGCGGCAAGGCTTGGTGTTTCTTTCTTTTCTCGTGGGTGGGTGGAGGGCACCCAGGCAGCCTAGCAACCCCCCCCCCCCCCCCCCCCCCCCACGCACACACACAGTGCCTCCCACAATTAATACAATTGGAAAGTCTAGGAAGGGGAGCATCTCTCCAACAACATCATCATTCCCCATTTACAACTCTGGTCAGAGAGTGGGTCCTCCAGCCATAGTCAGCCTAGATGCGGACGCAGGGAAACAAATCCAGGATGCCAGGGTGAAAAACTTGATCTGGCTGCTCACCAGGATGTCAAACCCAGACGACCAAACTATCAGCAGTTGGACTGGATTTAACATCCTCATCCGCACTGACATACAAGTCGTCCAGGACACTGTGGGCTACCTACCAACAATCAATGCCCCAGCTACTGATATGTCGACTGTCAATGAAATCCTCACCCAAACTCTGAACATCATGGAGACCTTGGAACTGAACGAGATTGTCTGTGTCTTTGACCAAGCTCTCTACGCCAAGGCCACAGAAATCACTTCGAAACACGAGAAGTTCAGTAACATCATATTGAGGATGGGAGCGTTCCATACCATCTGCAACTTCCTATCGCCCATTGGGAAGAGGTTTCAGGATGCTGGCCTCCGTGACCTGTGTGTGGAGTCTGGTAGCAACCCTCTGGCAGCTTTAAGCAGCCAATCCCCCTAGTAGTGTTATAGGGTACTTTTATTCCCCAGGGACCATATTCCCTCCCAGGGGCGCTCCCTAGAGGGGTGGGCGTGGCAGTTCCGCATCTGATGACGTCATTATATCGATTTTGCTGATTGGAGCTTCCGGTATCTGAGGATCTCATCATATTGCATGAGGACGGCAGTTTCATCTGTGCCAGTTTGGGTCAGCATATTGATTATGTATACATGCATTTTCATCTTTGGCAGTTGGGGGATCAATATGATTCTAGTTCTGCTTTCGAATTGGTTTCACATCCCCATCTGTTCAAACTGAACTGCGCATGCACTGATTTGTGTAGGCGAACTGTCCTATTGATTCTATCTGTGTGGGTGTGTGGTCTTCAGGCATCTGAGTAGGGCAAACCATTTGATTGTTTGATATCATTCATTGATCAATGAACAATTACCATTTCCATCTGAAAACTACGCTGGATATACATTTCCCCCAGAAACAGGTACAAGTAGTTTAGGTCCATTATGCACAAAATAATTCGCACACTCCAATTTAGCCATTCAGCTTTTTATTGATTTTACGTTTCCTTTCAACCGCAAGCAGTGGTCTCAGTTGTCTTACTGAGGAAGGGGGGACAGTGGGGAGGAAGCATACAGAGCATATCTATTATCTCTTCAGAACTGGTGCGGGGAAGAAAAAAAAAACTTGTTAGGGATCAATGTGACAAAAACAAAAGAACTTGTCATTCATGAAGAGGAACCTGTGCAGGCCATTACAAATGGTGGACAAATAGTGGAGGTAGTAGACAGTTTTAAATACTTAGGCAGATATATTGACAGCAAACTCAATTTCAGTGAAAATACTGAACAGATTTTTAAAACTTGTAACCAACGTCTCTACCTACTACGCAAGCTCAACTCCTTTAGAGTGAGCAAGCATATCGTGGAAACAGTCTATAAAAACCTGATAGAGGGAGTCTTGTGTTTTAACATGGCAATGTGGTTTGGCAATCTAAAGGTCAAAGGAAGAAGCAAGCTGCAGCGAATAGTAAATCTAGCCTCAAAAATAATTGGGAAGAGACACCAGCAATTAGGCTGTATCTACAATGAGATACTTCGTAAAAAAAAAAAAAACTATCAAGATAGCAAACGACCCCGTCTCATCCACCCTGCACCGACTTCCAGATACTTCCCTCTGGTAGACGGTACAAAGTAGGCATGCCATGGTATGAGATTTTACAGTACGGTACGATGCCGATATTGATAATCTATACCTCGGTATTCCAAGGTATTTATATTTATAAAAATAAAATAAAAAGATTGCCCCCTTGACCTATGTCTAGTGACTACCTCCACATCCTTATAAGCCCTTCTTTGTTCCCCAACATGCAGGCCTACACATATATATATATATATATATATATATATATATATATATCATAATATATGCCATGATTATGAATTGATTACCCTGGACCGAATGGAAACAAGACAGCAAGGACTTTTATCAGTGATCCGTTTGGATATGTGGTTGACTGTATCCTATACTGATTACACTTCTGCCAATAAAGTATTCAGTCAGTGAATCAATAGCTATTCCCCAGTCCCCATTGTATTTCACTGTACTATGGCTCCCCCTAATGGCCGTTTTGTACCCAGTATGGTGGAGCAGAGGTGATGCAATCTGCGCATGATCACAACTGTCAATGTGTGCCTCGGTGTTGACAGTCCACACTTAGTTACTACATATGGAAATATGGAATATACATTTGGATCTGGGTGTTTTTCAGCAACACTAACTCAAAGGTAGGAAGCAACTTTTCAATCTACTGCATCTGTGGGGTGAAAATATTTGTGTTAAGTGTTGTTGATGTTGTTGTAACCGTTTGTTTTTTACTGTTTGGTAAAGTTTTGCATGGTTCAGGTTGTCTTAAGGTTTTGTTTTAATGTATGACATGGGTTATTTTTGGTACGTGGTGTGGTGTTTTGTGACAGTTGCATGGTTCATGATGTCTTAATGTTTTGGTTTAATGTATGACTTGGGTTATTTTGTGGTATCTGATGTGGGGTTTTGTGACATTTGCATGGTTCACGGTGTCTTAAGGTTTTGTTTTAATGTATGACATGGGTTATTTTTGGTACGTGGTGTGGTGTTTTGTGACAGTTGCATGGTTCATGATGTCTTAATGTTTTGGTTTAATGTATGACTTGGGTTATTTTGTGGTATCTGATGTGGGGTTTTGTGACATTTGCATGGTTCACGGTGTCTTAAGGTTTTGTTTTAATGTATGACTTGGGGTATTTTTGGTAAGTGATGGTGTACTTTGTGACATTTGCACGGTTCATGATGTCTTATTGTTTTGGTTTAATGTATGACTTGGGTTATTTTTGGTAGGTGGTGGTGTATTTTGTGACATTTGCATGGTTCAGGGTGTCTTAATGTTTTGTTTTAATGCATGACATGGGTTATTTTTGGTACGTGATGTGGTGTTTTGTGACATTTGCACGGTTCATGATGTCTTAATGTTTTGCTTTAATGTATGACTTGGGTTATTTTTGGTATGTGGTGTGATGTTTTGTGACAGTTGCACGGTTCATGATGTCTTAATGTTTTGGTTTAATGTGTGACTTGGGTTATTTTTGGTATGTGATGTGGTGTTTTGTGACAGTTGCATGTTTCAGGTTGTCTTAATGTTTTATTTTATTGTATGACATGGGTTATTTTTTTTTTGGTATGTGGTGTGGTGTTTTGTGACATTTGCATGGTTCAGGTTGTCTTAAGGTTTTGTTTAATGTATGACTGGGGTTATTTTGGTACGTGATGGTGTATTTTGGGACATTTGCACGGTTCAGTTTGTTTTAAGGTTTTGTTTTAATGTATAACTTGGGTTATTTTTGGTATGTGGTGTGGTGTTTTGTGACATTTGCACGGTTCATGATGTCTTAATGTTTTGGTTTAATGTATGACTTGGGTTATTTTTTTGGTAGATGGTGGTGTATTTTGTGACATTTGCATGGGTCAGGGTGTCTTAATGTTTTGTTTTAATGCATGACATGGGTTATTTTTGGTACGTGGTGATGTATTTTTGGTATGTGGGTATGTGGTTGGGGAATTTTTACATGGTTCATGATGTCTTAATGATTTGTTTAAGGTATGAGTTGTATTATTTTGGTAAGTGATTGTATGTTTTGTGGCATTTGCATGGTTCAGGTTGGCTTAATGGTTTATTTTAATGTATGACTTGGATTATTTTTGGTACATGGGGGTGTATTTTGTGGCGTTTGCATGGTGCATGGTTCAGGCATGCCGCGGGCATGTCTGTGGCCGTTTGAGCTGTGAGGTTGGGGGTTAATACTGAGTAATGTACGGTTAGTTCATGCTAGTAGGGTACATGTTTAAAGTAATCATGTATATCATATTGGCGTAATTAAATTTGAAATGAGTTGAGTGGACTATGTATTTTTAGATGAACACACTATGTTGTTCACCTACAATTATAGGGATCGATGACTAGAGTAGATTGACGGCATTTTACAATAGCTACTATTACGTATTATTGATATTTAAAGTTAGATAGACTATAGTCTATACTACATGGTAGTATAGGCATCCATGGATTTCCAGGGAATTCAACCCGAATCTGTAGACGGGGGTCTGTACACAAAACACAATGTTTTGTGTTGACAATAACTACGAGGCAATATCAGCCATCATACTAGTAAATATTATGTATACTAGTTAAATTATCTAAACTCTGTGATTTGGCATAGACATTTTTTCACGACACATAGGAAGAGTCTAAACTACATGCATAATAATAAAATATGGTTGAATGTTTCAAATACTGGATAGTTAGAATGGGTCATGCATGTTTTTAATACAAACACCTTAACATCACCATGTCTGATGGTGCAGTGTGTAAATGTAACAGGTTATCTACATGGTGTATACTAAAGCATGTAATACTGATGTACCGATGTTTTTCCAAGAGTTCAGATCGTATAGTTTAGAAAATTGTGTAAGTCTATACTATACGAGGTCTTTAGATCATGGTCAGCACCAAATATCATACCAAAAGTCTGTATCTTATGTTTATCAGGTTTTATTTTGATCAGAAAATAGACAATTATGCAGATGAACATACACTGTAGCACAACATGGAGCAAAATGTACAAGACAATGAATTCACCAGGACATCAAATATACTCAGTCATCAACTATTTATAATGTATGTATATATATATATATATATATATATATATATATAGATATATATACAACGATGCAATCAGGTCAATCATAGTGGCAATAGTTATGTCCTTGATTATTATTTTTTGGATCATATCAGGGTAAATCCTTCCAGTAATGCAAATAAGATGTACATAGCCTATGGATTCTTGACATTGGCAGTGGTCCTACCTCAATACCGCTAGTTCTCAATACCTTAATAACCCCCGGTATAAAATCATCAGTCCACAACTTGTTCATTAAATCTTTAAAATGATTGTAGAAGTAATATCGGGGCGTAATATTCAAACATGTGTGCTCGGGTTGACTAGAATGGTCTATGCGGCAGCCGTTGCAATCATCCTTCATCTGTTCGGTTATAGCGTTTGCGAGTAGTTGACCAACATGTATTTTCAGAATATCTGTAAGATTTGTGGGGTTTGTCCCAGCAAACTCATCCAAAGTCAGTGGCCAATTCAGGGGGTATGGCGGCGAAAGCAATGGTGTGTCGGAGGCTGGAGGGTCATGGGGAGCAGTTGAATTTGGGGGTGATAGGTCTACCCTCTCAAAATACTCTGTGTCCCCCGCACCATAGCCCCAAAATGCCCTCTCAAAATGTTCATCGTTCTCCGGATCATAGTCGCAAAATGCCCGGGCATCATCATATTCATCGCTGTCCGTATCTGCAGTACTGATGTTATGCCACCACGGGGGGTGTATACATGGTCCATTGCGGGTCCATCCACCATGAGAGGTCCCTTCATTCGAGTTTGATTCTCCCAATGAAGAAGTAGAATCCTCCATGGTGCGTGAATGGCGCAATATACCGGCAATAATGAGTTAGCATTTTACCTATAATGTAGGAGGGGGTGGGCTGGTAGCTGCAATTGTTGGCCCATCGGTTTCTAGATCAGAGTGGGGCATGGGTGCATCGTTTTCTAGGGCGCTGTACGAATTATGATTTACAGGACGGTTATCCATTGAGAATAATGTAGCGCCAGCTGGCTTTGGGGGATCACCGAGCGAGAAGCTACTATGTCTGGAATCACCGAACGAGAACCCCGTAGGTCTGGAATGGCATGTCTGGTAATCCACAAGCCTCAGTTTCTTTTCATTGAAGTAGTCCAATGATCGTGAATCCACACGTTTGACGCCTCTAAGGTAGCCTTCCAGTAGGTCCAAAGATTGATTCTCTATAGTTGTGAAGAAATCCAACGCTTCACACATCACATGCTTTAGAATCCCTAAATCATCCACACCAACGGCTAGTTGGATTGGAAAGCATTTCTCTTTCTCCATGATACTCTTAGGTCTTTCAACTGGGGTACCGCATTGAGATTTGTATCTTAGTAGCAACCATAAATTTGACCTAGAACAGTCAACGATGAAGCCGTCAGTGTCACCACGCGACGGTATTTCAGAGCTCACCCGTACAAATCGAGATGGCTTGATATAGCCAGGGTTTATCTTTGTATCCAATTGCAAGTACTTACAGAACTCAAGAATAGGAGGGACCAATCGCTCAAATTCAGATGCATAGATGCGTATGTAAGGCAACCGGTCTTCAAAGATACTGTCGCCTGTTTCCAATGTATAGAGTTCAATAAATCGGTGATTCTTGAAGGGAAAAAACGACAGACGAATTTTCCGGCCGTCGGATAAGGTCCAAACTTTCCTATTCTCATCTTGGTAGCAGGTAGAGTACATGTTGTCTTTCTTTCTTCGCGGGGAGCTAGTGTCTCTATTGTAGGATTACTCAGTTATGTAGGGTTATTCTCCGTATTTAAGAACATCCCCGGAGAGGTGGAGCCTAAAGAATAACTGCCATACTAATCATGGCCGACCTTTGAGGTCAAACAGGGTTTTGTATACAGTACCGGATACGTTACACCCTCCCCAACAAAAGAAAGGAAGGATCATCACCAATGCATAATCGTGATTAGTTACAATAGTCGCAAAGTTTAGTATACTACCACCGTAAGAACCTAACTAGAATCTAACATTGGTAATAGTGTAAATATATATATATATATATATATATATATATGAAATAAAAACAACAATGAAGATATGTTGATTTTTTTTTAATTACTGAGAAACATAGCACGTATTTACACAAGTATGTTACACATTACATTTAATAGACATGTTCAGTTCATTCCCATTCGCTTTGGGGTTTCAACCAGGTAGAGTTGGGTTTCAACCATCTAGTTTTTAGGTGAAGCAGACGGTGAGATCGTCGACATGCCTTGGGTGCAGACAGAGGGGAGGGTACGTCCTCATCACCAGAGTCTGCAGGGGATGGTGGTGGATTGGAGTAGTTCTCTGGTTCAGAGTTCGGTGCTCGGGAGGACGGGGTTGTAAGGGAGAGGTGTACAAATTCCGCATTTTCGGACAGTCCAGGAGTTTTCTTGGTCGTAGTCATGTCCAATGGTTCGATGCTAGCAAAATATTCATCATCCGTATCGATTATTAACCCGTCCGACTCGAAGTCCTGCTCATCAATTCTCGACATATGGTTACTTAGCAGCTCCGCGGCCATGATCTCGTCCTCTGCCCTCTCTTTGTATAATTCAAAATCACGGGTATAGACAAATCTACCCCGTGTTGAATTATATTCCTCTAGTCTGAGAGGGGTAATATACGGGCTATATGACTGGTGCTCCACAGGTTCAACGGGGTTACGTGGTTTACCCATAGCCTCCATGACTAATACTGAGAGGAGATAGTTGATGACAAATGGTGTTTCCTGAGAAATTATCTCCTATAGCCTTATCCTCTGGTGTGAATAAGCCTTATCCTCTGGTGTGAATAAGCCTAACTCTCTTTGCTCTATACATACATCTAGATCTGAGCCCTCCCTTTTAATTAGTTTGTTCCTTAGCTATACACCCCACCCCTCTCAGTGATTATTCATGGTAGTGTCTACAATACATTTACACTGATACATTTCAACTAGGCTATTAACTTATGTTGTCGTCAGCAGTTTCAAACCAGTATCTAAAAAATAATGCATGTTTCTACATATACATGTATGAATTTTTGTTAATTATTAGCCATACGATTTTGAACAATATTGATCAATATACTTTATAATTTAAGCTTGGAGAGTCCACGGCATAGACTATATAGAGTAGATGCATAGATGTAGATAATATCCTTATTGCCGGTATATTGCGCCATTCACGCACCATGGAGGATTCTACTTCTTCATTGGGAGAATCAAACTCGAATGAAGGGACCTCTCATGGTGGATGGACCCGCAATGGACCATGTATACACCCCCCGTGGTGGCATAACATCAGTACTGCAGATACGGACAGCGATGAATATGATGATGCCCGGGCATTTTGCGACTATGATCCGGAGAACGATGAACATTTTGAGAGGGCATTTTGGGGCTATGGTGCGGGGGACACAGAGTATTTTGAGAGGGTAGACCTATCACCCCCAAATTCAACTGCTCCCCATGACCCTCCAGCCTCCGACACACCATTGCTTTCGCCGCCATACCCCCTGAATTGGCCACTGACTTTGGATGAGTTTGCTGGGACAAACCCCACAAATCTTACAGATATTCTGAAAATACATGTTGGTCAACTACTCGCAAACGCTATAACCGAACAGATGAAGGATGATTGCAACGGCTGCCGCATAGACCATTCTAGTCAACCCGAGCACACATGTTTGAATATTACGCCCCGATATTACTTCTACAATCATTTTAAAGATTTAATGAACAAGTTGTGGACTGATGATTTTATACCGGGGGTTATTAAGGTATTGAGAACTAGCGGTATTGAGGTAGGACCACTGCCAATGTCAAGAATCCATAGGCTATGTACATCTTATTTGCATTACTGGAAGGATTTACCCTGATATGATCCAAAAAATAATAATCAAGGACATAACTATTGCCACTATGATTGACCTGATTGCATCGTTGTATATATATCTATATATATATATATATATATATATATATATACATACATTATAAATAGTTGATGACTGAGTATATTTGATGTCCTGGTGAATTCATTGTCTTGTACATTTTGCTCCATGTTGTGCTACAGTGTATGTTCATCTGCATAATTGTCTATTTTCTGATCAAAATAAAACCTGATAAACATAAGATACAGACTTTTGGTATGATATTTGGTGCTGACCATGATCTAAAGACCTCGTATAGTATAGACTTACACAATTTTCTAAACTATACGATCTGAACTCTTGGAAAAACATCGGTACATCAGTATTACATGCTTTAGTATACACCATGTAGATAACCTGTTACATTTACACACTGCACCATCAGACATGGTGATGTTAAGGTGTTTGTATTAAAAACATGCATGACCCATTCTAACTATCCAGTATTTGAAACATTCAACCATATTTTATTATTATGCATGTAGTTTAGACTCTTCCTATGTGTCGTGAAAAAATGTCTATGCCAAATCACAGAGTTTAGATAATTTAACTAGTATACATAATATTTACTAGTATGATGGCTGATATTGCCTCGTAGTTATTGTCAACACAAAACATTGTGTTTTGTGTACAGACCCCCGTCTACAGATTCGGGTTGAATTCCCTGGAAATCCATGGATGCCTATACTACCATGTAGTATAGACTATAGTCTATCTAACTTTAAATATCAATAATACGTAATAGTAGCTATTGTAAAATGCCGTCAATCTACTCTAGTCATCGATCCCTATAATTGTAGGTGAACAACATAGTGTGTTCATCTAAAAATACATAGTCCACTCAACTCATTTCAAATTTAATTACGCCAATATGATATACATGATTACTTTAAACATGTACCCTACTAGCATGAACTAACCGTACATTACTCAGTATTAACCCCCAACCTCACAGCTCAAACGGCCACAGACATGCCCGCGGCATGCCTGAACCATGCACCATGCAAACGCCACAAAATACACCCCCATGTACCAAAAATAATCCAAGTCATACATTAAAATAAACCATTAAGCCAACCTGAACCATGCAAATGCCACAAAACATACAATCACTTACCAAAATAATACAACTCATACCTTAAACAAATCATTAAGACATCATGAACCATGTAAAAATTCCCCAACCACATACCCACATACCAAAAATACATCACCACGTACCAAAAATAACCCATGTCATGCATTAAAACAAAACATTAAGACACCCTGACCCATGCAAATGTCACAAAATACACCACCATCTACCAAAAAAATAACCCAAGTCATACATTAAACCAAAACATTAAGACATCATGAACCGTGCAAATGTCACAAAACACCACACCACATACCAAAAATAACCCAAGTTATACATTAAAACAAAACCTTAAAACAAACTGAACCGTGCAAATGTCCCAAAATACACCATCACGTACCAAAATAACCCCAGTCATACATTAAACAAAACCTTAAGACAACCTGAACCATGCAAATGTCACAAAACACCACACCACATACCAAAAAAAAAATAACCCATGTCATACAATAAAATAAAACATTAAGACAACCTGAAACATGCAACTGTCACAAAACACCACATCACATACCAAAAATAACCCAAGTCACACATTAAACCAAAACATTAAGACATCATGAACCGTGCAACTGTCACAAAACATCACACCACATACCAAAAATAACCCAAGTCATACATTAAACCAAAACATTAAGACATCATGAACCGTGCAAATGTCACAAAACACCACATCACGTACCAAAAATAACCCATGTCATGCATTAAAACAAAACATTAAGACACCCTGAACCATGCAAATGTCACAAAATACACCACCACCTACCAAAAATAACCCAAGTCATACATTAAACCAAAACAATAAGACATCATGAACCGTGCAAATGTCACAAAGTACACCATCACTTACCAAAAATACCCCAAGTCATACATTAAAACAAAACCTTAAGACACCGTGAACCATGCAAATGTCACAAAACCCCACATCAGATACCACAAAATAACCCAAGTCATACATTAAACCAAAACATTAAGACATCATGAACCATGCAACTGTCACAAAACACCACACCACGTACCAAAAATAACCCATGTCATACATTAAAACAAAACCTTAAGACACCGTGAACCATGCAAATGTCACAAAACCCCACATCAGATACCACAAAATAACCCAAGTCATACATTAAACCAAAACATTAAGACATCATGAACCATGCAACTGTCACAAAACACCACACCACGTACCAAAAATAACCCATGTCATACATTAAAACAAAACCTTAAGACAACCTGAACCATGCAAAACTTTACCAAACAGTAAAAAACAAACGGTTACAACAACATCAACAACACTTAACACAAATATTTTCACCCCACAGATGCAGTAGATTGAAAAGTTGCTTCCTACCTTTGAGTTAGTGTTGCTGAAAAACACCCAGATCCAAATGTATATTCCATATTTCCATATGTAGTAACTAAGTGTGGACTGTCAACACCGAGGCACACATTGACAGTTGTGATCATGCACAGATTGCATCACCTCTGCTCCACCATACTGGGTACAAAACGGCCATTAGGGGGAGCCATAGTACAGTGAAATACAATGGGGACTGGGGAATAGCTATTGATTCACTGACTGAATACTTTATTGGCAGAAGTGTAATCAGTATAGGATACAGTCAACCACATATCCAAACGGATCACTGATAAAAGTCCTTGCTGTCTTGTTTCCATTCGGTCCAGGGTAATCAATTCATAATCATGGCATATATTATGATATATATATATATATATATATATATATATGTGTAGGCCTGCATGTTGTGGAACAAAGAAGGGCTTATAAGGATGTGGAGGTAGTCACTAGACATAGGTCAAGGGGGCAATCTTTTTATTTTATTTTTATAAATATAAATACCTTGGAATACCGAGGTATAGATTATCAATATCGGCATCGTACCGTACTGTAAAATCTCATACCATGGCATGCCTACTTTGTACCGTCTACCAGAGGGAAGTATCTGGAAGTCGGTGCAGGGTGGATGAGACGGGGTCGTTTGCTATCTTGATAGTTTTTTTTTTTTTTACGAAGTATCTCATTGTAGATACAGCCTAATTGCTGGTGTCTCTTCCCAATTATTTTTGAGGCTAGATTTACTATTCGCTGCAGCTTGCTTCTTCCTTTGACCTTTAGATTGCCAAACCACATTGCCATGTTAAAACACAAGACTCCCTCTATCAGGTTTTTATAGACTGTTTCCACGATATGCTTGCTCACTCTAAAGGAGTTGAGCTTGCGTAGTAGGTAGAGACGTTGGTTACAAGTTTTAAAAATCTGTTCAGTATTTTCACTGAAATTGAGTTTGCTGTCAATATATCTGCCTAAGTATTTAAAACTGTCTACTACCTCCACTATTTGTCCACCATTTGTAATGGCCTGCACAGGTTCCTCTTCATGAATGACAAGTTCTTTTGTTTTTGTCACATTGATCCCTAACAAGTTTTTTTTTTCTTCCCCGCACCAGTTCTGAAGAGATAATAGATATGCTCTGTATGCTTCCTCCCCACTGTCCCCCCTTCCTCAGTAAGACAACTGAGACCACTGCTTGCGGTTGAAAGGAAACGTAAAATCAATAAAAAGCTGAATGGCTAAATTGGAGTGTGCGAATTATTTTGTGCATAATGGACCTAAACTACTTGTACCTGTTTCTGGGGGAAATGTATATCCAGCGTAGTTTTCAGATGGAAATGGTAATTGTTCATTGATCAATGAATGATATCAAACAATCAAATGGTTTGCCCTACTCAGATGCCTGAAGACCACACACCCACACAGATAGAATCAATAGGACAGTTCGCCTACACAAATCAGTGCATGCGCAGTTCAGTTTGAACAGATGGGGATGTGAAACCAATTCGAAAGCAGAACTAGAATCATATTGATCCCCCAACTGCCAAAGATGAAAATGCATGTATACATAATCAATATGCTGACCCAAACTGGCACAGATGAAACTGCCGTCCTCATGCAATATGATGAGATCCTCAGATACCGGAAGCTCCAATCAGCAAAATCGATATAATGACGTCATCAGATGCGGAACTGCCACGCCCACCCCTCTAGGGAGCGCCCCTGGGAGGGAATATGGTCCCTGGGGAATAAAAGTACCCTATAACACTACTCCCCCTCTCTTGATGCGCAAATCAAATCCAGCATGATCTCTACCATGTCAAGGTATGACATCCAGAAAGCTGCCAGAGGGTTGCCGTTTCTGAGGGAATCAAGATACTCTTGAAACAGCTGTTGGATGTGAGCACAAGATGTGTCATCTATGAGCGCTGTGAAGGTTGTCTGTGACACCAGATCATGGAAACCTGATATGATCTTCAGGGTTTCTTCCAGATGGTGAACCTCTGCTCTGTGGTTGACCTGGATCCATGACAGAAACCCCTTCCATGCTAGCCTCCTCATGGCCTCATAGACAATTTTGTGAAGCCTGACAGCACGGTTGTACCTGCGCCCTTCCATCACAGCTGTGATGGAGCCTTCTGCAATGACACCAGACTCCACACACAGGTCACGGAGGCCAGCATCCTGAAACCTCTTCCCAATGGTCGATAGGAAGTTGCAGATGGTATGGAACGCTCCCATCCTCAATATGATGTTACTGAACTTCTCATGTTTCCAAGTGATTTCTGTGGCCTTGGCATAGAGAGCTTGGTCAAAGACACAGACAATCTCGTTCAGTTCCAAGGTCTCCATGATGTTCAGAGTTTGGGTGAGGATTTCATTGACAGTCGACATATCAGTAGCTGGGGCATTGATTGTTGGTAGGTAGCCCACAGTGTCCTGGACGACTTGTATGTCAGTGCGGATGAGGATGTTAAATCCAGTCCAACTGCTGATAGTTTGGTCGTCTGGGTTTGACATCCTGGTGAGCAGCCAGATCAAGTTTTTCACCCTGGCATCCTGGATTTGTTTCCCTGCGTCCGCATCTAGGCTGACTATGGCTGGAGGACCCACTCTCTGACCAGAGTTGTAAATGGGGAATGATGATGTTGTTGGAGAGATGCTCCGCTTCCTAGACTTTCCAATTGTATTCATTGTGGGAGGCAGGTGTGTGTGGGGGGGGGGGTGCTGGGCTACCTGGGTGCCCTCCACCCACCCACGAGAAAAGCCTTGCCGCGCCCATTTGATACCATAGCTCAATTTTGGGACGCTGGCTCATGTCATCACTTATCACATTTCTAACAGTATGTCAGGAGGTACAACCACATGTTACCACTCAAATCGAAGCTTAGAACGATGGGCAGCTTTCTATTGCCATTAGAAACATGTTGGGTCTCAGCATACACTTTTAAAATGGGTATATTTACTAGCTTTTTTCAAAATCATCATATTTGGGATGGAAATATTGCATTAAAATGCCATTTAAGCATATATAGAAGTTTTGAACAAGTACAATAACCATTCCAAACAATTTCCCATGTTTTAATTATGCAGAAAAGTGGTTTCATTAGTCTTGACACAAGTTAAGGTTCAAAAGTTATCCATATATTTGTTAGGACATTTTGATGGTGACAATATAGGGGTCCACATATTCAACGCATGATAACCACCACTAAGCTACGAGTTTGCAATGGTTATCATGCCAAACTATAAAGTAGAGATGTACAGCTAGTCAGAAAATCGAAAATAAAATTGCCCACCCTTTGGATGCATAACGCGCAATTTGGGAATTTTGGCTCATGGCCTAAAATTTAATGTCACCTTGTTGAGACTTATTTGATTAATTATGTGCATATTTTACCACAATTGTGATGGTAATGAGAAAAACATTGTTTTTTTGAGCGGCACTCCTATATGAACAGCTTTGTGTGTACGTGTGTATGTATGAGCACGGAATGTGCTCAGCTGATTGGCTGATGATGTATGAGTGGAAATTAGCAAATTTTATAACCGAAGCAAAGATATTAGATCTGCTGTATTGTTGTAAATGGTGGCGGCCATTTTGAAAATGTGTATATTTCGTAAATGAAGGGTGATGCAACCTGTCTCTTTGGATTAATCTTTTCCAATTACCCTATAAGGCGCTTTCATGCCAAAGGGAAAACTAAATAAAAGTTTTAGGGGTGAGGGTTGGAAAGTTAACCTATTAAAACATATATTTTTTCGAATGAAATTGGCATATTTTACCCGGGGAGAGTATGTTTTGCACTCCGTCCGTCCGTGTGTCCGTCCGTCCGTGTGTCCGTGTGTCCGTCCGTCCGTCCGTCCGTCCGTTAGCAGCTAATCTCAGCCACCGTTAACCCGGTCCATGCCACATTTTGCAGACACACTCCCTTGATGCCAACGATGAACCTCTGCCCCAAACTTTCCAGAACGGCCTGTTATAGCGCCACCAGGAGGCCGCTTTGTGCAAAACAAGTTTTTGCACAGTACACCTACAGATTTTGTCCAAACATCACGCAAATTGGTACACAGTCTCTCTAGAGCCATTCAACCAAACCGCTCTTTCAGATTTCTCACACTCCATCCTGATTGGTTAAGATTGGCTTCCAAAGTTCACAGGAGTGCTCAGTTTAAAACAGAATGCTGCAAATCATGAACACATCGCGAATTTTTCACATCTGCTCTTTATAGCGCCACCAGGAGGCCGACATATGTAAAACACATTTTCTATTATTACTCCTTCAGATTTTATCCAAATTTCTCGCAAATCGGTACACATGATCTCCATAGTCATGTGATCAAGACAGGTTTGTTTGATTTCTCATATTCCATCCTGATTGGCCACGATTGGCTCCTACAGTTTTCAGGAGTAGCAAATGGCCACAACTCCTCAACGCAGCGTCCGATTGCGATGAAACTGTGCACGCATATTCCCACTAGGCTGAGGAAGAATCCTGGTGGAGACCTGTGCCGATTGGCACTTTATCTAGTTTTATTTCATTATTTGTATTTATTTATTTTGCCTTGAAACCTATTGAATTTGATTACTTGTAAAAAACAGCCATATATGGTGACGTGACGTGTCACGAGGCGTGATGTCATGAGGCGTGACCATATATGGAGGCATGACACGAGGCGTGACATGACACACTTACTGACTGACTGACGGGAAATGCAGGTTTTCATAGTAAACAGTGGCCTACAGTCGCAACAACACATTCTTAAGAACTTTGTCCCCCAATGCATATGGTCCTGTTTCTGTGGTCTATGGTCTGGACAAGTATCACTTGTGTGGGACAGGGGTACGGGGTTATAGCAACTTATTACATTACTTAAATGCCTTGATATCATATGTCATATTCGACCATAGGCCTAGCCTATTCATTTTCATATTCCTATATCATTTCTTTATTTGCATTTCTTCAAATATGCACACTTACCACAACTAATAAGCTTTCAATGAAACTATTACCTACAACAAACTACATCAAACTTTTCCAAACCGAGCACGTAATTATGATTAAGCACAGCTGGTTTGATTGATTGATTGAAATATTTATTAACAGTGTGCAGAATTACAGTACAATTCAAGCACAAACTCAATACAAAGACTGTTAACTGTGAGTGGACGACCCAATTAAGCATTACACTTGTTTACAAGAGGGTCCACCATGTTCAATTAATCAACACATTTAGAGACTTACAAATAGACACTTCTATATAGTCAAAGAAATAAACGTATACACTATACAGTGAGGGGGGAAAAGTCCGGAGTCCGGACCAATTCTGGCCGGAGTGATATGCGGCCGCTAGAGTCGGGATCAACGCGAGACTTAGGACATATTGAAGCTGTGCCACAGCTCAAATGTAAACACAACCTATAAAGGCCTATTCATAGTCTGGATTTTCGGTGGTAAGGTGACCACCGCTCCGGTGGTGAGCTGACCACCGGAGCTGAAATAACGTTGAGCGGTGGTGAGTGAAAACAGAGAGAAGGGCTGGAGCGGTGGCGGTGGTTTGCTCTTCACCGCGGCTCGTGACGTCATGTTGTAGTTCGGTGGTCACCCCACCACCGTAAAACCAGACTATGTATGAGCCTTTAGACTACAACTCGAAATTATTATTTCTGCTTGACAGATGCAGGCAGGAGGAGGGACCTTGTGAACTGGCAGTCAGGTTAGAACTGTCCTATACCATCCATAACTAGAGGATAACTTGAGGCAGCGGTGGCCGAACGGTTTGCGGAGCGGTCTTGATATCGGAAGGTCGCTAGTTCGTATCCCCGGATCGGCACGTTAAAATTACCACCGCTGAAGTGCCCTTGGGCAAGGCATTGAACCCCCGACCATGAAATGTTCTATGAGCAGGGCCTGGCTGTAAACAAGTTCTTGAGCTTAGTCCAGTTACCCTGGGTAAACATGGTACCTTACCTTACCTTACTACATGAACAGGAAATAAATGAGATCAGAGACATTTCTTTTTAACAAGATTTGCTTTATTAACTATGATACAGATCACATACTGTAAGGCCTTGCTGTATACACCATTCCCATTGAGACAAATTACCATACTTTTAGCAAATAATGACAACTTTTGTGTTCGATGTATCTTTTTAGTGTACAGTACTTTTTTTTTTCTTTTTCTTTTTTATATCATTTCCTTTCTCCCGTATAACATTTTTACATTTTTTTAATATTTTTTTATTTCATCACCTCTTAAATAGTGAGAGTGGTGGAGCCCTCTCCCTGGCTCGGGCACAAATCATGCACTAGACTGCACTGGTCTCTCAACCATTCACAAAGAAATTGTTTAAAAAAAAAGAAAAGAAAAATAGAATTTGTATTCTTTTTTTAATTATTCAAATAAAACATAAAAAGAAACGTTTTTTTTTTCTATCACCATTGTCTAAAGGGCAGTGTGTTAGACGACCCCCTAACATACAAATAAACAACCATCTGAATATAGTTTTTGCTTTAGTTTCTCATTTTAACTTAACAATCTGTCACCATTGTTGCAAAAAAAAAAAAAAAAAAAAACATAAAAAAAAGGTAAAGAAAAGCAATAATGCAGCCACATATGATCGCAGAACCAAAGTCACATTTGTTTTTAATACAACTGTTTTCCCAAAGTGTCACTTTTGCCCGCCACCCCCCAACCCCCCAAAACCCTTTTTTGCACAGTCTTTGGCTGCCTCGGCTCACAGTCAGTTTCGTATTAACACATTGATATACACGGGGAGGGAACGCCACTGGCCGGCGTTCACACACACACAAGTACCAGAGGTCCACCCCCTCTCCTTCCTCCCTCCATCCATCTCCCAAATAATGATCCCATTCACCCATCTTCTCTCTGTGTGTCTCTCTCTCTCTCTCTCTCTCAGGGTGACGTTGTGGGGGTAATGACCGCGAGGAGAACTGCATTCCTATACTTCAGGTTTGTTTGGATCACATTGTGTGTGGCTGTCTATCCGCTGTGAGTGCACAGCACATAAGCACAATCCCACACACCCAAACACACACACTGCGCGCACACACACACACGCTCACATGCACGCACGCATGCACACACACACACACACACACACACAGGCTCTCTGTAATATATACAAGGTTCATATAGGTAGTGTCGGCTCATCAAAGAAAAACAGTTGGATAGGAGCTGGGGTTTAGGGTAAGACTTCAGCGATTGGCCCAAAAGGCCTGTCTGTCATCTTTGTTTGAAATGAAAATGCTCGGGCGGAGATGTGCAGACAGACATTCAATCAAGTGTGAAATTAAACAAAAAAAAGTGACCTTGGCGAATGTCGGCTTCACACAAACAAACACACACACGTGTGTGTGTGTGTGTGCACATGCATGCATACTCATCATGTACACGAGCGCCCGCACCGCACCCACCATTTACACACTTCAAAACGCGGACACAATCGGGGCTCAGCGGTCCCCTTTCAAAGCCTGATCTCTTATTGGTTTCTACGGTAACGGCAGACTGGAAAGTGGAATTCTGGGATGCTCCATTCCGGTCGTGGAATGAAGCATGGCACTGATGAATGGAAGGTCTGTTCTGTCCACTGTCTCGTCTCGTCTCTCTCTCTCTCTCTCTCCGAGACCCAACTGTCTCTGTGAGACAAGCATAGCGACAACGGTGCCGTGGGGGAAATTATATGATATACATATGAATTATACTTTGACCACCAGGGTGCTCCTTTTCCCCCTCTACACCAAAGCAGATCTACATGCATCACACGCTTTACAGATTTTTTCTTTTGCCATTTCGGCGAACGTTCGGCCACCATAATTGCATGCCCAGAAAAGGAACGCTAGGCTCGGGAGAGGTCTCTTCTTCTGAAAAGCAGAAATTGAAACAATGTCGTATATCGTTGCTACAATAAAGACGGCAGCTTATCTATAGTCTCCGATCTGCTTCCAATAACTCCACCACAACCAACCAGTCAAAGTGTCCTACCTGACACTGACTGGGGTCTACATTTCTCAATGGAAGAGTAGTGAGACTCTAGAAGCACCATTTATATACGGTATTAATATTCTACCGTCATCATCATCATTATCATTTTTCAACCACGGTCGAGATCATAGATTTAACACTTTCAGGTCCTTCATTGCCATCCCCTGTTCCTGCTTACTGACGCATGTGTCCCTATAGCGATTACATCAGGGAACGACAGTTTTCTATACCTCTGGTCTGCTTTGCTCCAAAAAAAGAAATATAATTACGTTGTATTCATTCAAATAAGTCCCGGATTGTAGCTTTAATGCAGTGGTTACGACAACATGAAAACACCACGCCGATTACAGTACATTATCCCTCCAACAACGAAGACGAGGTCTGCATTGTGTTTGCGGTGTGTAGGATAAGGCCGTGTCCTAAAGATGGCCGTGTCTACCCAGGGCTGCTGCAGTGGTTTACAATAGTTTCCAAAAACTGTTTTTGTCACTGTGTGTGACAGCTCGCGTCTCGCCTCCAGCTCCTGTACTGTCCTGAGTTGCAAAATACATTTTGTCTCAATCTCCATTTCTCCGTCCGTCTCCACCAGTCGGAATAAAGTGTCTGGGAAGACAGCGTTTCTTTTTATAAACTTGAGGAAAAAGGTGTTTTTTTTCTCTCTCGAGGAAATAACGACGAGAGACGAGAGAGGGAATATTGGCAGCATTTCTCTGCATTTCTGTTAGCTATTGAAAAATAGCAGATCTACAAGCTCGTAGCGCGCCACCGAGTGGCGCGCTACGAGCTTGTAGGTCTGCTATTTTTGAAAAATCGAAGAACGACCGACATAGAAACACAGCTTTTTCAGAAAACTGACATTTTCAAACAGACATTTTTAGAATCTGATCTCAGGTCAGAATGGGTTAATCCATCCGAGCTTCATGGCAGGACAACAACATGCCTATATCCTCCTCAGGGGAAAATCTCAGCCGACTCATCTTTAAAATAGTGCAGTGACATAGCTTTTTATATACAGTACGAATGAGCCTTATGGGCACAAAAGTCCACTTTTTCCTCTGACGACCGATAAAGAAAAATGTAAACTGTACTTCTACGTGTGTGTGTGTTGAACTTCTACGTGTGTGTGTGTGTGTGTGTTTGTGTGCCGTCACATCCGTAGTGCCGTCGGGGGAGAGAATGGTGCTACGCCCATGCAGCATGTAGTGGGGTGAGGTCATTTAGCAATACCCATTCCGTCCTCCAGGTGTCAGTGGTGTACGTGCTCTCAGACAGGACCAGGGTGGCTTGATGGATAAAGTGAATATAAAAAGGGTTTTAGTGTATCTTTTTTTTTTACATCCGTGGTTCCCACACTTTTTCCATGTCAAGGACCACCAAATTGGCACTAATTAAGCCATTCTGACCTGAGATCAGATTCATACGAGGTTTTCCACTGGACACACACTGGTCTGATTAACCCATTCTGACCTGAGATCAGATTCTAGAAATGTCAGTCGCTCTTCGATTTTTCAAAAATAGCAGACCTACAAGCTCGTATCGCGCCACTCGGTGGCGCGATATGAGCTTGTAGATCTGCTATTTTTCAATAGCTAAAGCATAACATGATGCCAACACCAAAATGGGTGCCCGGTCAGAATGGGTTAAGCCCGCGGACCCCCATTGTGGACCCCCATTTGAAGAGATATGCCAGGGACCCCCGTGAGAGAAGATTTTGTACGTCTCTAGCAGTGATTCTCAACCCGTTTAATTTCAAGGACCCACAGGTTGACATGCATTAGTCTACGGACCCCCATTTAATGGCATTTCTATCTCTGGGACTCACCAATTTATATTGTAAAATCAATGTTAATTTAACTCTGAGAGTGTACAAATTGAACCAAATGGACACGTTAGGGAACTCCCTCAAGGACCGTTACGACTTCAGATGTGCCTCAAAAAGTGCTCAATAAAACAAGGTCCTTGTCATTGATACTATGATGCTATGATCCTTGTCATTGATACTATGATGCTATGATCCTTGTCATTGATACGATGGTCCTCGTCATTGATACTATGGTACTATGATCCTTGTCATTGATACTATGGCGTTGAATCTACAAGTAGTGAAGCCACCACAATCTGAAAGGAGGCAAAACGACAGGCCCAAAACCAAACATAAACAGAAGACACACACACACACACACACACACACCAAGGCCACTCAAAACCACGCCCTGATGCCTCCATATTGACCGGAGTTCTGTGGAATGAGGAATGGGAGCGAAGGGAAAAACAAACTGAACGGTATAGTTAGTAAAACACTGCATGGCATGTGGAATGGAGGGGGAGAGAGAGAGAGAGAGAGAGAGAGATAGAGAGAGATATACAGTATAGAGAGAGAGAGATATATAGAGAGGGAGAGAGACGATGGGGCAGAATGGGAGGTTCACGGAATAGCCAAGGAGAGATTACCCAGAATCCACTGCTGCGTTCTACTTCCCAGCAGATCCGGTTGGTTGAGATCTCTCCCCTCTCCCCCCTCCCCTCCCCCCCTCCCTCCCCTCCCCTCCCCTCCAGTCATAGTGTCTCTCAGCCTCTCTGCTGAAAGCGAGTACGTTTTGTTTGAGTTGCATTGTGTGTTGTGCGACGACGGGGTTGACAGGCAGGAATGTGTGACGTGAGCGTCTTATATATAGTGGACAGAGAACATTCTTCCTTCTGTGTCTGTCTAGTGAAGCTCATTATCTTATCCAGGCAGCGTCGTGTCTGTCTAGTGAAGCTCATCATCTCCCTCCTCGTCCTCGTGAACAGTGGTCAATGTAACTCCCGGTCCCTCCCCGACCCAGGGCCTCTAGTTCTATAGGAACAGTACCAGGACCCGGCCAGTTCTATAGGCACGGCAGCTGGAGCCCCACCTCCTTGTCGTCCCCCCACCGCCGCTGCTGCTGCTGCTGGCCCTCCACGGGGGCCATGCCGAGGCAACCCCAGTGGTGGTCCTCCGAGCCGGAATCACCGCCGCTGTTGCTGTTGAACTTGGGAGTTGGGCAGCGTCACGGGGCACAGCGAGTGGCGGCGCTGGAAGCCTGCCACCGCGGCCAGTTCTATAGTTCAATAGGAGCAGTAGACGGGTTTGATGGTGGTACCGGTCAGTAGACAGGTCAGATGGTGGTACCGGTCAGTAGACGGGTCAGATGGTGGTACCGGTCAGTAGACGGGTCAGATGGTGGTACCGGTCAGTAGACGGGTCAGATGGTGGTACCGGTCCTCTAGTTCTATAGGAGCAGTAGACAGGTCAGATGGTGGTACCGGTCCAGTACAGGGTCATGGCGGTACCGGTCCAGTAGACAGGTCAGATGGTGGTACAGGGTCATGGTGGTACCGGTCCAGTAGACAGGTCAGATGGTGGTACCGGGTCATGGTGGTACCGGTCCAGTAGACAGGTCAGATGGTGGTACCGGTCCAGTAGACAGGTCAGACGGTGGTACCGGGTCATGGTGGTACCGGTCCAGTAGACAGGTCAGACGGTGGTACCGGTCCAGTAGACAGGTCAGACGGTGGTACCGGTCCAGTAGACAGGTCAGACGGTGGTACCGGTCCAGTAGACAGGTCAGACGGTGGTACCGGTCCAGTAGACAGGTCAGACGGTGGTACCGGTCCAGTAGACAGGTCAGACGGTGGTACCGGTCCAGTAGACAGGTCAGATGGTGGTACAGGTCCAGTAGACAGGTCAGACGGTGGTACCGGGGTCATGGTGGTACCGGTCCAGTAGACAGGTCAGATGGTGGTACCGGTCCAGTAGACAGGTCAGATGGTGGTACAGGTCCAGTAGACAGGTCAGACGGTGGTACCGGTCCAGTAGACAGGTCAGACGGTGGTACCGGTCCAGTAGACAGGTCAGACGGTGGTACCGGTCCAGTAGACAGGTCAGACGGTGGTACCGGTCCAGTAGACAGGTCAGACGGTGGTACCGGTCCAGTAGACAGGTCAGACGGTGGTACCGGGGTCATAGTGGCCACACAAGGAAAGAAATCCCCAGCGCACTTATAGCGTCTGAGGGGTTGAGGAGAGTGGTTGTTGTGGGAGGCACTGGCCACTGTGTGTGTGTGTGTGTGTGTGTGTGTGTGTGTGTGTGCGCGTGTGTGTGCGTGTGTTTTGTGTGTGCACTGAAACAAAACAGAAGTGGAGAACATACAGTCCACATTCCTGCAGCGCGATGTGATTCCTGGGTGGAACTCTGGGAGAGAGAGTCCCACCGGCTCCGATAGGCAATAACACTCTGGCTCTCTCAAACATTATGTGCACGTGATGACTCGGACTCGGCGAGCGAGCGTGTGTGTAGTGTGTGTGTGGGTAGTGTGAGTGAGCGTGCATGTGTGTACATAGTCTGTAAGGCAAGGAGGCCTATAGTCCTGTAGAAGTTGAAGAGAGAGAGAGAGGGGGGGGGGGGGGTAACGTCCATCCATCAGTGCATCAGTCCATCCCATGTTTCTCTCCTTGTCCGTGTGCCCGTTTCTCTGAGGGTCTCTCTCCCTCTCTCTCTCTCTCTCTCTCTCTCCCAAACACCTGGTTTCTCTCTAGTCTATACATACTGCATCATCACTCCATCACCTCATCCTCTCCTAGCGTCTCTGTTCACCTCCCGTTTCCATTTAAAGCGCTGCGTCCGCTTACTTTCAAAAAAATAAAATAGATCAAAACAAGCAAAAAAAAAAAAAAAAAAAACTCCCTCTGAACTCACATCTTTCCAAATCCCTCTCTCTCTCTCTCTCTCTCTCTCTCTCTCTTCGTCTCCCTTTCCCTTGATCCCGTGTCGTGGGGGGGGGGGGTTCACAGCGTGTGTTGTTCCGTAGGGGGGAGGGGGTGGTGGTGGGGGGGCAGCAGGGCGGCCGAGGGGAGGGGCGACTGGGGCGTGGCGGGGGGCGAGTGCGGCGGGCTGGAGGAGGAGGACCCCCCGTGGTGGTGGTGGTGTTGTTGGTGGTGGTGCTGCTGGAGGTGGTGGTGGAGGTGGTGGTGGTGCTGGTGGTGGTGGATGGGCGGGCCGTAGTGCGGGATGACGGGAGGCGTGGCGGGCAGGACGTAGGGCGCCGGCGCGGGCGGCGAGGGCGTGGGCGAGGAGGAGTAGCCCCCGGCCATGCAGGAGTAGGCCGAGGTGGAGGTGGAGGTCGAGCCCCCCATGGACAGGGTGGCCGTGGGCGAGCCGGGCAGGCCGTCGGCCAGCGGCTGGTTGTAGAAGAAGTAGGCGCACTGGTGGATGAAGCTCTCGATGTTGGTCTGGTAGGTGCGCGTGGCCGTCAGCGCGTCCATGGTGGTGAAGTCGGGACGCATCAGCGTGGGCCAGAAGCAGATGGAGAGGTTCTCACTGGTCATCAGGTTGGAGCGGCTGTGCTGGCTCACCCTGGTGTTGGGGAGGGAGGGGGGGAGAGAGAGAGAGGGGGAGAGGGAGAGGGATAGAGGGAGACAGAGAGAGAGAGAGAGAGAGAGAGAGAGAGAGAGAGTTTTGATTGATTGAAATATTTATTAACAGTTTGCAGAACTGCAAGCACAAACTCAATACAAAGACTGTTGACTGTGAGTGGACGACCCAATTAAGCATTAGACTTGTTCACAACAGGGTCCACCATGTTCAATTCATCAAAACATTTTGAGACGTACAAATAGACACTTCTATATAGTTAATGAACAGAACAGGAATTCATCATAAAGGAAGCAAAAAGGGAAAAGAAACATATGTGACCAGTGCCAGTAGTTTGATATACAAGGGGGCCATGGTCATTTTTCAGTTCTTTACATATTATGAAACTGCACACTGTAACCTTTCATATGATGCATTGCTCATTGAAATTGGGGGGGAAATGAAGAAGATATGACCATTTGAAACTTGTTGAACCAGAAATGTTAAATTGGAGAATTCCCCCTTCAAAGATATCAGCAGTGATCTGTCACTTTAGGGGGCGCTGTTTTCCCTTCATTCCTCCATTAGCCAACCAGCAGTGTTGCCATGTCTGCTTATTATAATTAGTTGGCCATGTTTCTAAAGAAAAATAATGCATAGGCCTACTGTACCAATAAGTCTTCACAATTAGAGAATGTTGTTATAATTGATAGTTTGCCTATTATCTCTCCTTTTTTAAATAGGCTACTGCATTTATTTGCCATTTTGTACTTCCACAAGTTAGGCAAAAATTAGGCTTATGTAAATGGTCCAGATGAATACAAATAAGATAGCTATATTAGCCTGTTATTATTATTATTTGTCTGCAGAACCCCCATCTGAAAATAATGTATGCCAGGGACAAGATTGGTTTTGTTATATGCTTGTAGATCGGCTATTTTTGCTTATTTTGGGCTTGTTTTCATATACGGGTTGCTTGTTTCTCTCGCAGAACCTGGCAACCCTGCAAAAAATAGCCGTTAGCTACATTTAGCATTATATATTGATATCAATCGTCAATCCTGTAGCTAAAACAAGTACATTATCGCGTTATATTACATATCGATGTGATCTGCATTATTATGACCTTAATTTTCATGGCAGGTACATTCCAAAGTAACTAATAAGAACCACGTTATGGTGACATAATGTTACAATGTTTACAATACATGCTAGTCTTCTTCTTCTTCTTCTTCTCTGCTATTGGAAATAAGAAGCCATGTTCCATTGTTGTGATGACCAGTGCCCCTAGCTAAAACATTCGCATGAATTAGCTTTAGGAGGACCGAAAATAAGCACACTTTTTACAAAATACGACTGTTAATACTTCTTTCTCTGCTATGTCTGTTAGCCAGTTAGTGAAAGACTAGTATTATCTTCAAAAACGATTGTGTACAAAAAGCGGAATTTTAGCGGAATTTGCATACTTTGAAGGTAAAGCTGATTTTCTGATTAGCATTGCTAACTCAATGGTTTAAACATTAAACATAGTGACTTGTTTACGCAATTACAATGACTTAATGACACTTAAATGACTTTCTGATGGAATAAAAACATTCTTTAACATTCCAACTGTTTTTATGTGGCTAAAAACGAAAACCACCAAAAAAAAATAAAGAATCTAATTTTAGATTCTATTGCTATATGCTATTGCCGAGTTGTGGTTTAAATCTCTGGCACTGGTCACATATACAGTGGGGGGAAAAGGAGGGGGGGTGGGGGGGGGGATTCAGATTTTACGGGGGCCAGTTTCGAATTGCAGCCGTCCGTAGGTGCCCTTTGAGAGCGGTTTTGAAGGAGTCAAGGGATTCACATGTCTTAATGACTGTTGGTAGGGCGTTCCACATTTTGGTGGCATATGAGCGAAAATAATTTAGAGAGAGAGAGAGAGAGAGAGAGAGAGAGAGAGAGAGAGAGAGAGAGAGAGAGAGAGAGAGAGAGATTTAGCCTCGAGCAGACTGTGTCTGCATGCTGTTGGGTCTTGTCAATTTACAGATGGATTTAGCTATATGAGCTTGTAGATCTGCTATTTTTCAATAGCTAAAGTATAACATAATGCTTAAATCACCAAAAGGGGTGGAGTAGGTGACAGTGATTTGGTGCAAGGCTGTCATAACTCAGGAACAGCCTGACATACACTGAGTCACGCTGACATCATCCCTGACAGAAAAGTACCCTCACAGAAACATGCAGTCATCCTGGTCTCTAACCCATTCTGACCTGAGATCAGATTCTAAAAATGTCTTCTACATCCTGACAGTTTTCTGAAAAAGCTATGTTTCTATGTCAGCGGTTCTTCGATTTGAGAGGCACGCTACGAGCTTGTAGTATTTTTCAATAGCTAAAGCATAACATAATGCTAACACCAAAAGGGGTTCCCGCCCCAAAATGGGCTAAACTACCTCCCCCGAGCCAGCCTGGGGGCGCCTGATGGAGGCGCTACGTCCGGCTGGTGAAACTATCCCCTGACAGGTGTAAAGAAGCAGCTTGGACTCCTCATGCATAGAAGGAAGCATGAGGTCAGTCCGCTGCCCCCCCGCCCCCAGGTTGGCAGAGGAAGTGTAGCGCCCAGGATCACATTAGATAATTAGACACTGGGTGAAAAAATGGGTTACAAAATCGTGGGATAAAACATTTACAAAATTTTAAAAGAGAAAAGCAGCCGTTAATAACATATCACCAAATGCTAAGTACATAATAATAGATTTAGGTACAAACTGCTATTTATTCAACACAGATGAAAGGTTAAGGGAATCATTTTAAACGTTGTCTTGTTAGTCTACAGTTAATGTTTAATAGTAACTTGGACCAAAGGAATAATATGGGAGTGAGCATCTGACGAGTTCAGCAAGCCAGGGCCAAATGCCAAACTATTACCACACTTAACTGGATCAGCGCCAGTGCTACAGTGGCCGCTAGCTGAACATAATAGTTTGGCCAAACTATTACCACACTTAATATAGCACAGCAATGTACAGTAATGGTATTGCCTACATTTCTTTCCGTATAAATATATATAATATCAATTATAACACTTTGACACACTGCACTTTCATTGGCATCAAAATGTACTTAATCCATTCTGACCTGAGATCAGATTCATATGAGGTTTCCGCCGGACACACACTGGTCTGATGAACCCATTCTGACCTGAGATCAGATTCTAAAAATGTCAGTCGCTCTTCGATTTTTCAAAAATAGCAGACCTACAAGCTCGTATCGCGCCACTCGGTGGCGCGATATGAGCTTGTAGATCTGCTGTTTTTAAATAGCTAAAGCATAACATGATGCTGACACCAAAATGGGTGCCCGGTCAGAATGGGTTAAAGTACTAAAAGTAAAAGTACTCATATTGCAGAGTGTTCAAGTCTATTGAAAATAGCAGATCTACTAGCTTTGACTTAACCAAATACAGTAAATTATTATTAATTATCATGACTATTAAAACAAACACCCAGAACAGTTCTGACTGAACGAACATATATATTTTTTCAAGTCCTATGACATGTGTCTCATAGGAGGGCTGTGGGCAGTTCAGAAACCGTCTTCCGGTGACATCATCAATAGGGAATACAAGCTAATAGAAACTGCAGGCTTTCTAGTCCTGAAAAGTTGCAATGCGAAAATGGAAGCCATCGTTCTCACGATAATGAAAATCTAAACATTTTTGTAAAAAAAAGAATCTGCCTAATGATGATGTCACTGGAAGACGGTTTCTAAACTGCCAACAGCCCTTCTATGAGAGACAGACTGAGTAGAAAAAAATTGTGACATTTTATCATGATTATTAGTGAGGACCTATTAGATATGAAGATAGGTTGAAAAGTGGCGAAGTGGTCCTTTAACCCATTCTGAACGGGAACACATTTTGGTGTTAGCATCATGTTATGCTTTAGCTATTGAAAAATAGCAGATCTACAAGCTCATAGCGCGCCACCGAGTGGCGCGCTACGAGCTTGTAGGTCTGCTATTTTTGAAAAATCGAAGAACGACTGACTTAAAAAAAAAATCTGAATGGGTTCATCAGACCAGTGTGTGTCCAGTGGAAACCTCGTATGAATCTGATCTCAGGTCAGAATTACTGAGGAAGTACTGAGGTTACTGAGAGTGTACGGGAGGCCCTGCCGCCATGCAGCGGTCAGCGGGTCCGTCTGGATGCAGCGGTCACTCACTTGTTCAAGTGGCTGATGACGTATTTGAACACCTCGTAGTTCTCCTTGGGGAAACGACGCAGAACGTCCTTCATCGTCTGGAAGCGCTGCTCCCTGTCGCTGATCTCTGAGAGGGGGGAGAGGGGAGGGGAGGGGAGAGGAGAGGAGAGGAGAGGAGAGGAGAGGAGAGGAGAGGAGAGGAGAGGAGAGGAGAGGAGAGGAGAGGAGAGGAGAGGAGAGGAGAGGAGAGGAGAGGGGAGGGGAGGGGAGGGGAAAAGAGGAGAGGGGAGGGGAGGGGAAAAGAGGAGAAGAGAGGAGAGGGGAAAAGGACGGATTAGTGGAACCGTGGAATGGCCATTTAACTCGGCGACGCATCTTGTATCGCTTTAACCATTATTTTCACTCTTAGTACACAAAAGGCCACACACACATTCCACAACAAAGGAGTCGAGGAAACTCTCACACATGCACTAAAGGTTATTGGGTCACAACAACTAGCAAGCAGAGTGAACAGATCGCAACAACCATCGATGTTGCGCGCGCACACACACACACACACACACACACACACACACACACACACACACACACACACACACACACACACACACACACACACACACACACACACACACACACACACACACACACACAGGGTGTGTTACGCCCGGTGGTCCGAGTGACTCATACAGATGACATAATCACTACAGCGGAACAGTCAATGCTGTGTGCGCGTGCGCATGTGAGTGTGCGTGTGTGTGTGTGCGCGCGCGACTGTGCGTGCAATGTGTGTGTGACCGGTGAGCCCTGCAGATGTTCTGCTCTTCATTAATACACACACACACACGCACGTGAGCATGCACGCACACACACACACACACGCACGCGAGCATGCACATACACACACACACACACACACACACACACACACACACACACACACACACACACACACACACACACACACACAGTCTGTTGGGTGCGTTGGAGAGAGTGTATAATTCCCCACAGTGAGGTCAGCATATAGTATCACAAACAGATTGGATTTGAACGACTGACATTTCGGCGTTCCTCCTCCGTCTGTTCAGCACAGCTCGACGACCAGCACGGCCATCATTAGCTGACCTCATTGAGAAGACTTATTTCAGAGCTCATTTTGTCTAGTGTGCTACAGACATGGTTTTCAACCTGTTCACCAAAGGCCCACTATTTATTAGTGTGCTACAGATATGGTTTTCAACCTGTTCACCAAAGGCCCACTATTTATTAGTGTGCTACAGACATGGTTTTCAACCTGTTCACCAAAGGCCCACTATTTATTAGTGTGCTACAGACATGGTTTTCAACCTGTTCATCAAAGGCCCACTATTTATTAGTGTGCTACAGACATGGTTTTCAACCTGTTCACCAAAGGCCCACTATTTATTAGTGTGCTACAGACATGGTTTTCAACCTGTTCACCAAAGGCCCACTATTTATTAGTGTGCTACAGATATGGTTTTCAACCTGTTCACCAAAGGCCCACTATTTATTAGTGTGCTACAGACATGGTTTTCAACCTGTTCATCAAAGGCCCACTATTTATTAGTGTGCTACAGACATGGTTTTCAACCTGTTCACCAAAGGCCCACTATTTATTAGTGTGCTACAGACATGGTTTTCAACCTGTTCATCAAAGGCCCACTATTTATTAGTGTGCTACAGACATGGTTTTCAACCCGTTCATCAAAGGCCCACTATATTTATTCGGCATTTGAGCCACGGACCACCATTCAGTGAGATCTAACACAATGGGGTTGGGCATCTTTGACGATGGAGAGGGCCACTATATTTCCCCACGCTCACTCCAGAGACTTTTTGAATTTTTGAATTGGAATCCTGAAAAGTATATTATTCTAATTTATTTTCAAATGCATTTAGTTATACTAAGCTTATGTTAACTTTATGAACTAAAATACTACCTACAAGAAGGAACAGCCCTACGGTGGGTGGCCTAAAGAAGCAATAAAAAGAATGTCCAAGAGGGCCCCGGGCCGGTGACGTGGTGGTGGTGTTTCCGGGCAAACCGAGGCTGCAATGCCAGCCTGACAGCGTGTCGCGGGTTCGATTCCCGACCACGGCGACCTTTGCTGCGTGTCACCCACCATCTCTTCAATGAAGCCAAAGCCCCCCCCCCCCCCCCCCCCCCCCGCTCAAAGACAGGTTGCTGCAGGAATATTAGGGTGTAGTACGGGAGCTGTGACGCTGCTCGCTTAACGCTTTTGACAGCTGCGGCGACGGCGACGTCGGTTCCCATGGTGACGCGTCTCTGCAGCGTGCGTCAAACTGTTTTATTTTTAAAACACCACGTCGCGCGTCAGCTTGCTTAACCCATTCTGACCTGAGATCAGATTCATACGAGGTTTCCGCCGGACACACACTGGTCTGATGAACCCATTCTGACCTGAGATCAGATTCTAGAAATGTCAGTCGCTCTTCGATTTTTCAAAAATAGCGATATGAGCTTGTAGATCTGCTATTTTTCAATAGCTAAAGCATAACATGATGCCCACACCAAAATGGGTGCCCGGTCAGAATGGGTTAAAGTCGCTATTGCCGTCGAGCTGATCCAGGACATGTTGTCACGTTCTCCAATTAAAAACAATGTATCGTTGTCGGCAAGCGACACAAAAGTACAAATTGGTGTCTCTCTCGCTCTCTCTCTCTCTCTCCCATCATGCCACCGGCGGTGGGAGCTTTATCAGGTCTCAGACAGAGCTGAGCAGGGCCCAAATTAGCCATTGGGCCAGTGGGGCCGTGGCCCTTGGGGCCCGTGGCTCTCAGGGGCCCTTCAAGGAAACTGGATTGCGCAGAACTGGGTTTGAGGCCCTGCATGAAATTGGCCATTGATTTAGTGAAATTTAGGTCAAAAAGATGATAAAAACACGAAAAAAACACAAAATGTCCTTGCGCGCTATGGGGGGCCCCATAAACATTAGCGGCCCAGGGGGCCCTCGTGGGGGTCAATCCGTCCCTGGAGCTGAGAGGTCTTGGCAGAAGTGCGTGTGTGCGTGCGAGTGTTTTTCGTGCACACGTCACACATCACTCTGAATGGCCCGGCTCGCCGGCCTCGAGGTAAATCTCTCCGCCACGACGCTGCGTCTTAACCCGTTCTGACCCGAGATCAGATTCTAAAAATGTCTTCTACATCCTGACAGTTTTCCATTCTGACCTGAGATCAGATTCTAAAAATGTCTTCTATACATCCTGACAGTTTAAAAAAAAAAGCTATGTTTCTATGTCAGGTCGTTCTTCGATTTTTCAAAAATAGCAGCTCGTAGCGCGCCACTCGGTGGCGCGCTATGAGCTTGTAGATCTTGCTATTTTTCAATAGCTAAAGCGTAACATAATGCTAACACCAAAATGGGTTCCCGTTCAGAATGGGTTAAATCTCCATGCCAACGGATTACAGGACGCAGAGAGAGAGAAAGGGAGCCTTCGGCTCTAAACGGAGGGCTGTCTTTTTCCCCCTGAATTTATTTAGTTTCCATTATCCGCTATGGAGTCCTTGCATCTCTGCTACGCCATTAAATATACAATCCTTCAAACGGCAGCGCTGTGCCAAGGCGTCGCATTTCGCCTTCCGGTCATTCCCTCTCTACACACTTCCACTGGGAAATGCCAAATCCATTTTCCTTTGCCATGTACGGTATGGATTTAGATTGTAATGTTGTGCTTCTTAAGGTCAAACAAAACTTAGGGCGCTTTCACACCGGACATGTTTGGTTCGTTTTAAAACGAACCATGGTTACCCGCTTACCCCTTTGTTTCTCTTGGTGTGAACGTGCTTCCGAACTCTGGTGCGGATCAAAGAAACGAACCATGGTCCGCTAAAAAAGGTTCGCTTCCAAACGAACCACGGTGCGGTTCGTTACCGGCGTGAATGCATTCAGACTTTATAGAGGACCAAATACAGGACGATAGCCAAAATAGACGTCGTGCGTCAGCAGTTGTGAGGCTGCATTAATAATTAGTTATAAAAGCATATCTTTTTTACGGGGATCACTATTGATATGACAGCTGACAGTCTGATTTTAATAGTAGACACATACAGTATATGTCGAGGCGCAGCGCAAATGTAATGGCAGCGTACGAGGTCCACATGCGCAAAATGTACAAGTTATCGACACGGAATGGTGTACGGTATGGTACACGATGTGAGCTTGTAGATCTGTTTATTTTAAGCATGCGCCGCCGCCACGCAAAGTTATGACAAAGCATGCGATGCATGAGTCTTCATGCGAGAGTTTCTCTTTCAACTCGTGTCCCCTCCTTTGTTCTGTGTGTGTGTGTGTGTGTGTGTGTGTGTGGGCGCTCGCACATGAGGGGGAGTATGGGAGAGACGCAGAGACAGAGAAATATTTAAAATCATCCATGTCGCGCAGGCCGCACGTATAGAGAAAAAGCCAATGTTAAATAAGCAATACACAGGTGGTCCCAAATGATTAATTGATTGCATCACTATAGCAAAAGACGTAAAACTAGCTGCAATTAGCTGCAGCGGAGCTGTTCTGACTTGAAGCTCAATAACCTACTAACTGACCACCTTCAAGTTTAAACCATAAGATGACATGGAAATGCCCGCCGATTTGATGCGCAGAAATAACATAATTATAGCCTATCTAATCGGGTTAAGGTGCACACATGGAAGAAAAGTCCTTTTTATCGGGGATACCTTGTTGTAGGCTATACGTCTCCGTGAACACCTGCTCCTCTGTTCATCTGTTGCTCTTATTTGGCTAATACAATAATTAATAAGAATGAATGCAATAGCAAGTTGTTGCTGTCATGTTGCTGTTCTCTTCTCTCTCTGTGTGACTGAAGGTTGCCCCAAAAATTTGTAGACAGTGATTTCCCCTCATTTTCTTTTTCCCCTCACCATTTGGTTCGCTTAACATTGTATTATTATATACATTTGTAGATATATAACTATGTTCCGTGAAGTGATTTATTGTATTATTACATGTTTGTAGATATATAACTGTGTTCTGTTAAGTGATTTCTTTTTCTGTCTCATGTTGTAAGGTTACGGTTAAGGTTAAGGTTAAGGACTTACTGAAGGCGTCACAGAGGTCAGTCTGCATGTTGTAAGGTTAAGGTTAAGGACTTACTGAAGGCGTCACAGAGGTCAGTCTGCATGTTGTAAGGTTAAGGTTAAGGACTTACTGAAGGCGTCACAGAGGTCAGTCTGCATGTTGTAAGGTTAAGGTTAAGGACTTACTGAAGGCGTCACAGAGGTCAGTCTGCATGTTGTAAGGTTAAGGTTAAGGACTTACTGAAGGCGTCACAGAGGTCAGTCTGCATGTTGTAAGGTTAAGGTTAAGGTCTTACTGAAGGCGTCACAGAGGTCAGTCTGCATGTTGTAAGGTTAAGGTTAAGGACTTACTGAAGGCGTCACAGAGGTCAGTCTGCATGTTGTAAGGTAAAGGTTAAGGTTAAGGTAAAGGTTAAGGTTAAGGTCTTACTGAAGGCGTCACAGAGGTCAGTCTGCATGTTGTAAGGTAAAGGTTAAGGTTAAGGTTAAAGGTTAAAGGTTAAGGTCTTACTGAAGGCGTCACAGAGGTCAGTCTGCATGTTGTAAGGTAAAGGTTAAGGTTAAGGTTAAAGGTTAAAGGTTAAAGGTTAAGGTCTTACTGAATGCGTCACAGAGGTCAGTCTGCATGTTGTAAGGTTAAGGTTAAGGTTAAAGGTTAAAGGTTAAGGTCTTACTGAAGGCGTCACAGAGGTCAGTCTGCATGTTGTAAGGTAAAGGTTAAGGTTAAGGTAAAGGTTAAGGTCTTACTGAAGGCGTCACAGAGGTCTGTCTGCATGTTGTAAGGTAAAGGTTAAGGTTAAGGTTAAGGTTAAGGTAAAGGTAAAGGTAAAGGTTAAGGTTAAGGTTAAGGTTAAAGGTTAAGGTCTTACTGAAGGCGTCACAGAGGTCAGTCTGCATGTTGTAAGGTAAAGGTTAAGGTTAAGGTTAAGGTTAAGGTAAAGGTTAAGGTTAAGGTTAAGGTTAAAGGTTAAGGTCTTACTGAAGGCGTCACAGAGGTCTGTCTGCATGTTGTAAGGTAAAGGTTAAGGTTAAGGTTAAAGGTTAAAGGTTAAGGTCTTACTGAAGGCGTCACAGAGGTCAGTCTGCATGTTGTAAGGTAAAGGTTAAGGTTAAAGGTTAAGGTCTTACTGAAGGCATCACAGAGGTCAGTCTGCATGTTGTAAGGTTAAGGTTAAGGTTAAAGGTTAAAGGTTAAGGTCTTACTGAAGGCATCACAGAGGTCTGTCTGCATGTTGTAAGGTAAAGGTTAAGGTAAAGGTTAAGGTCTTACTGAAGGCGTCACAGAGGTCAGTCTGCATGTTGTAAGGTAAAGGTTAAGGTTAAGGTTAAAGGTTAAGGTCTTACTGAAGGCGTCACAGAGGTCAGTCTGCATGTTGTAAGGTAAAGGTAAAGGTTAAGGTTAAGGTTAAAGGTTAAAGGTTAAAGTCTTACTGAAGGCGTCACAGAGGTCAGTCTGCATGTTGTAAGGTAAAGGTTAAGGTTAAGGTTAAAGGTTAAGGTCTTACTGAAGGCGTCACAGAGGTCAGTCTGCATGTTGTAAGGTAAAGGTTAAGGTTAAGGTTAAGGTTAAAGGTTAAGGTCTTACTGAAGGCGTCACAGAGGTCAGTCTGCATGTTGTAAGGTAAAGGTTAAGGTTAAGGTTAAAGGTTAAAGGTTAAAGGTTAAGGTCTTACTGAAGGCGTCACAGAGGTCAGTCTGCATGTTGTAAGGCACCAGGGGGTCAGGCAGCTCAGAGAAGAAGGCCTTCATGGCTCCCGCTACGGTGTTGATGGTGAAGTCTTTCTCCACCAGGTCCAAGTTGTAGTCTTGATGACGAGAACGGGAGAGAGAACACAGAAGAGGCGTTACGTACAGTATGAACCAGAGTACAGTATGAACCAAAGCACAAAGCAGCTCCTGCTTTGACGTATAGCAAATGTCTGCTAAATATTTAGTTTACTAGCAATTTCCGTTGCTTAGTTTTTATTTATTAGTCCTTATTGGTCGCGTTATGTGTGTGACAGACATAATTAAAAAAAATCACACCAGTGTGAACCAAGTGGTGCAACTCCCATCTATTGGTTCTCTGTATCGTTCCAATTTGTATCATTCCAATTTCTTCTCTGTATCGTTTTAATTTCTTCTCTATCGTTTGCGTCCAGCAGGTGGCAGCCATGTCACATACTTCTCTCGTTCCAATTTCACGCATGCGCACAACCACTCATGCTCACAGACACAGGGGTACACACACACAAACAGGCACACGGACATTGTAAGCTGGATGTAGAAGTGGTTTGCACCACTTAAAAAAAAGACACTTTTCTGATTACACCCCCCCCCCCCCCTCCCTCTGAAAGGCGGTGTAAGGGAGAACGACACGGCGCTGCTGAATGGAGAACATCAGTGATTATGTGTAGAGTGTTCTGCTGAATGGAGAACATCAGTGATTATGTGTAGAGTGTTCTCTGCTGAATGGAGAACATCAGTGATTATGTGTAGAGTGTTCTCTGAATGGAGAACATCAGTGATTATGTGTAGAGTGTTCTGCTGAATGGAGAACATCAGTGATTATGTGTAGAGTGTTCTGCTGAATGGAGAACATCAGTGATTATGTGTAGAGTGTTCTCTGAATGGAGAACATCAGTGATTATGTGTAGAGTGTTCTCTGCTGAATGGAGAACATCAGTGATTATGTGTAGAGTGTTCTGCTGAATGGAGAACATCAGTGATTATGTGTAGAGTGTTCTGCTGAATGGAGAACATCAGTGATTATGTGTAGAGTGTTCTCTGAATGGAGAACATCAGTGATTATGTGTAGAGTGTTCTGCTGAATGGAGAACATCAGTGATTATGTGTAGAGTGTTCTCTGAATGGAGAACATCAGTGATTATGTGTAGAGTGTTCTCTGAATGGAGAACATCAGTGATTATGTGTAGAGTGTTCTGCTGAATGGAGAACATCAGTGATTATGTGTAGAGTGTTCTCTGAATGGAGAACATCAGTGATTATGTGTAGAGTGTTCTGCTGAATGGAGAACATCAGTGATTATGTGTAGAGTGTTCTCTGCTGAATGGAGAACATCAGTGATTATGTGTAGAGTGTTCTCTGCTGAATGGAGAACATCAGTGATTATGTGTAGAGTGTTCTGCTGAATGGAGAACATCAGTGATTATGTGTAGAGTGTTCTGCTGAATGGAGAACATCAGTGATTATGTGTAGAGTGTTCTCTGAATGGAGAACATCAGTGATTATGTGTAGAGTGTTCTCTGAATGGAGAACATCAGTGATTATGTGTAGAGTGTTCTGCTGAATGGAGAACATCAGTGATTATGTGTAGAGTGTTCTCTGAATGGAGAACATCAGTGATTATGTGTAGAGTGTTCTGCTGAATGGAGAACATCAGTGATTATGTGTAGAGTGTTCTCTGCTGAATGGAGAACATCAGTGATTATGTGTAGAGTGTTCTCTGCTGAATGGAGAACATCAGTGATTATGTGTAGAGTGTTCTCTGAATGGAGAACATCAGTGATTATGTGTAGAGTGTTCTGCTGAATGGAGAACATCAGTGATTATGTGTAGAGTGTTCTGCTGAATGGAGAACATCAGTGATTATGTGTAGAGTGTTCTCTGCTGAATGGAGAACATCAGTGATTATGTGTAGAGTGTTCTCTGAATGGAGAACATCAGTGATTATGTGTAGAGTGTTCTCTGAATGGAGAACATCAGTGATTATGTGTAGAGTGTTCTGCTGAATGGAGAACATCAGTAATTATGTTTAGAGTGTTCTCTGAATGGAGAACATCAGTGATTATGTGTAGAGTGTTCTGCTGAATGGAGAACATCAGTGATTATGTGTAGAGTGTTCTCTGAATGG
>NC_139706.1:2403450-2423450 GCF_964188405.1 Protomyctophum parallelum | reverse complement strand
GGGGGGGGGGGGGGGGAGAGAGAGAGGTTATTATTTACATATTCATGGGGCTTTTTTTGCCTTTATTGATGGATATACACACAGCAAAGTGCGTGCGGGGATCGGGACTCGAACCCGCGACACACCGTCATGCTGGATGACCAGCCGAGGAGAAGAGAGGTTATCATTCATCGGATTGCTTCTTCATCAATTAAGCCATTTTCAGACCGTTTCTACAAAATGTCCTCTAAAATCCTGACAGTTTTCTGAAAAACCCTATGTTTCTTTATCAGTGGTTCTCTACCTTTTCCATATCAACGACCTCCAGAATTATCTGTATGTGGCCGCCGACCCCCATCTGAAAATATGGGGACCCCCCCCCCCCCCCAGAAGCAAAGTTTTGAGTTGAAAACGTTCGCTCTGAAAGAATATATAATTCAATGATTTGCGCCACATTTTCACGATTTTTTCAAAAATGGCAGATCTACAAGCTCGTGGCATCTGTAGATCTGCTATTTTTCAACAGCTAAAGCATAACATAGTGCTTAAAACACCAAAAGGGGTTCCCACCCGGAATGGGTTAATGCCTAATTTATATCGCCGTGCGCCGACCGGGAGTATACAACAAATATTAGCCAACTATCGACAGCCAACGAATCAATGACCTCCTGGCTTAATTAATGGCGAGCGTCATGTGGCCGTCGTGGCGATTCTTTTTGCTTTGACGTGCCGTGGATAATATGGCGGTTTGGGTGCAGTCCATCCTCGCCACTCAAACGGGGCTAAATAAGACGAGTGTGTCCAACTCGCCGAGTCCTCCAAGAAACACTATTAGCACCGTTTATCAACCCGTTCTGAACGGGAAGCCCTGTTGGTGTTTTTAACCCATTCTGACCGGAGATCAGATTCATACGAGGTTTCCACTGGACACGCACTGGTCTGATTAACCCATTCTGACCTGAGATCAGATTCTAAAAATGTCAGTCGTTCTTCGATTTTTCAAAAATAGCAGACCTACAAGCTCGTAGCGCGCCACTCGGTGGCGCGCTATGAGCTTGTAGATCTGCTATTTTTCAATAGCTAAAGCATAACATGATGCGAACACCAAAATGTGTTTCCGTTCAGAATGGGTTAAGCATTATGCAATACTTTAGCTATCGAAAAATAGCAGATCTACAAGCTCAAGCTTGTAGATCTGCAATTTCTTGAAAAATCGTCAAAATGTGGCGCAAATCTTTAAAAACATATTCTTTCAGAGAAAACGTTTTTGACTAAAGAAAGAAAGAAAGGTACTATGTTTACCCAGGGTAACTGGACTAAGCTCAAGAACTTGTTTACGGCCAGGCCCTGCTCATATAGAACATTTCATGGTAGGGGGTTCAATGCCTTGCCCAAGGGCACTTCAGCGGTGGTAATTTTAACATGCTGGTCCGGGGATACGAACTAGCGACCTTGCAGGCAGGCAGTTGCCGGCAGGCCAATTATTACATATCATTTCTGGGGTCCTGGACATGAAAAAGTTTTCCGCACCACTACTGACATAGAAACATTTAGAAGTAGAGCTGGGACTCGATTAAAAAAAATAATCTAATTAATCAGAGGCTTTGTGATTAATTAATCTAGATTCATCGCATTTTAATTGCATATCATTATTTGACCCGAGAACAGTGAGAAAGCTTTCAAATGGATTTTGGTATACTAGTGAATCAATGAATAGTGAATACATAAGTTTAAGCAATAAAACATTGTTTTTGTAGTAATAGGGGTAATAATTCTTTATTGAATAATTGCACACAACTGTGCTGTAATCCACGCTACCATCGGATAGCCTTTTAAATCCTATTTCCAATCCACGGGGACAAGCAAAGTGATCTCAGCGGCTTCCCCCAGTCTGGTGAACTGTCTGCGGGTTCTGGTGGTGTTATTGTCTGAAGAGGACACGGACACTTGGTGCGCAGGTCCGTCTGAAAACTGTCCAGTGACAACGTTCCGCGGTGAAAAAAATAGTGCGATTAAAATGCGTTATTTTTTTTAATGCATACATTTTTCTGTAGTTAATTAATCGTAATTAATCGCAATTAGTCCCGGCCCTATTTAGAAGACATTTTGTTGAACGGTCCTCATGGTGTAAGTGGGTTAAAGTCATGAAGCACTCCTATAGAGCGCTGCTGAGAGAGCCCACTGAGAGACCCCGAGGCTGCCGTAGCTCCACACGCACTCTGAAAGGGACTTAACCCATTCTGACCCGAGATCAGATTCTAAAAAATGTCTTCTACATCCTGACAGTTTTCCATTCTGACCCGAGATCAGATTCTAAAAAATGTCTTCTACATCCTGACAGTTTTCCATTCTGACGTGAGATCAGATTCTAAAAAATGTCTTCTACATCCTGACAGTTTTCCATTCTGACGTGAGATCAGATTCTAAGAAAATGTCTTCTATGTCAGTCGCTCTTCAATTTTTCAAAAATAGCAGACCTACAAGCTCGTAGCGCGCCGAGCTTGTAGATCTGCTATTTTTCAATAGCTAAAGCACGACATGATGCCAACACCAAAATGGGTTCTCGCCCAGAATGGGTTAACCCTCCAGTATAGCTAAATATTTGAGTTAAAAAACTGGCTCTGTAACTATATTCAAAGATTTCAGGCAAATTGTCACGACTTTTCGAAAATAGCAGACCTATACAAGCTCGTAGCTTGTAGATCTGCTATTTTTCAATAGCTAAAGCATAGCATAATGCTATAAACACAAAATGGGGTTCCCGTTTAGAATCGGTTAATGAACTGTGGCTCCACTGAGATTTTCCTCTCTAAATCCCACCCAGATCTCTTTTCAACTTTCATCCTTCCTCCTCCATTACACACACACACACACACACACACACACACACACACACACACACACACACACACACACACACACACACACACACACACACACACACACACACACACACACACACACACGTCTTCTTTTCGTCATTTTTGTCGTGAAATAACCGAGGACGGATGAAGATACAGTATATATATATGTGCAACAGAAACGTCAGAAGTGCACCATGGGAAAAGCCAAAGAGAGGGAAAGTCATGGATGAGCCCCATTTTTTTTTCTCTGTTTGTTTTTCAATGTAAAGAAAAGATATAGCTTTTATATCCCTCCATCTCTGTTCTCTCTCTTTCATTGGCTTTATTTTTCCTCATGTGGGGGATCGGGGAAGACAAAGACCAACCCACTGGGGAGAGAGAGGAGTGAGTCAGGGAGTGGCAGAGAGAGAGAGAGAGAGAGAGAGAGAGAGGCACAGAGGAAATGAGAGAGCTCTCAGCTAAGGCATAGACTAGAGCATTGATCCTCTCTTTCTACCGATCAATTATCCACAAAGGGCTTTTCCAGCCAGACACCAAGAAAACAGAGGGGAGGAGAGGAGAGGGAGAGGGAGAGGGAGAGGGAGAGGGAGAGGGAGAGGGAGAGGGAGAGGGAGGGGAGGGGAGGGGAGGGGAGGGGAGAGGAGAGGAGAGGAGAGGAGAGGAGAGGAGAGGAGAGGAGAGGAGAGGAGAGGAGAGGAGAGGAGAGGAGAGGAGAGGAGAGGAGAGGAGAGGAGAGGAGAGGAGAGGAGAGGAGAGGAGAGGAGAGGAGAGGAGAGGAGAGGAATAATGTGTTTGTGTGTGTGAGAGAGGGGAGGAGGGGCTTGTAGGAGGGGTAGATCCGTTTGTGTGTGTGAGTAAAACTACGACGAAAAATGCATTTTTTCACTGACGAAAAAGCCATGATGACTAAACTAAACTAAAGACTAATATATTGACAAATTTTGTCAACAAATAAAAACTGGACTAAAGGGAGGGACTAGTGGGGAAGAGACCCAGTAGAAGTGATTTTATGCTTGGCTGCATGCTGAAAATAGCAGATCTACAAGCACCACGGCGCGTCACGCCACGACACGTTGCGAGCTTGTAGATTGGCTATTTTCAAGTGTAAAAAATCGGGGTCCGCCGAAATACTGTTTAGTCGGGAAAAAAAATCAACTGTACATTTAGTCGCCTAAAACTAGACTAACGCCAAGACATTTCAGGTGACTAAAATGTGACTAAAACGATAGTTACGTATGTAACTACGGTTCTATGAGTCCTGAATGACCGCCAGAGGCGGTGCTTTAAGCACTGAATACGTCCCTTCGCGCATGCGCAGTCGAGTATTTTATACCAACAATGTCGGTTGACCCCGTGATGACCCGGAGTCGTCTATAACTTCCGGCAGTCATCCGGGGCTCAGTCCCTACAGAATCTTCTCGCGAGAACACGAGGATTCTGAGTGACAAGAGTGCCTCTGGCGGTCATTCAGGACTCATAGAACCGTAGTTACATACGTAACTATCGTTCTATTTCGTCCCTGCTGACCGCCAGAGGCGGTGCTTTAAGCACTGAATGACTTATACCAGCCAAGTCACGAGGAATCCTGATTACAGACCTCAAAGGGTAGAACCGGAGGATTCGGGGAAGAGGGCCACGTCCACTGGGTGGGGAGTGGCAACATTCACCCTGTAGTACCTTGAGAAAGTGCCTGCCGAAGCCCATGAGGCGGCGGCACAAATGTCCTCCAAGGGCACCCCTCTCATGGCAGCCCATGATGTGGAAATGCTCCTTGTAGAGTGGCACCGTACCCCTGATGGTACGGGGAGGTTACTTGCCTCATAGGCGTGGCTGATTGCGTCTACAATCCAGTGGGACAGGCGCTGCTTGGAGGGAGCGCCGCCTTTGTTCACACCACTATGGCAAAAGAACAGCTGCTCTGCTCGCCTGATGCGTGCAGTAGCTTCAATGTAGGCTCTCAGGGCCCGGACTGGGCACAACAGCTCCAGTTTGTCTGTCAGCTCCCCAGGTGGGGGGTTGAATCGAGCCAGCCTGATAGGCCGGTTGAGGTGAGCCTGCGACAGCACCTTCGGGAGGAATGCTATGTTTGGCCACAGCGTGACCCCCGAGCCGTCTGCGTTCCACCTCAGACATGATTCGCTGACTGACAGAGCGTGCAGTTCACTGACGCGCTTTGCCGATGTAATGGCCAGGAGAAGGGCTGTCTTGCATGACACCCACTTCAGCTCTGCCTGTGCCAAGGGTTCGAAGGTAGGCCCGCACAGGGCGTCCAGTACCCGGTTAAGGTCCCATGAGTATGAGAATGTGTGCTATAGAGCGGAGCGCACCACTTGCCGCTCCAGCACATTGCCGTGTTCGGCCCAGTAGACTGGCATAAACTTCATAACCCTGTTGGGTCCCATCAGATTCAAGACATGTCGACACCCGTCTGTCTTGCGTCACGAGGAAGTATGTAGATCGGACTTCCCTTAGTGTGACTGAGGATATACAGCCTCTGTTGCGCCCTTGGGCAGGAGGACACATCACTCCTGGTCTGATAGTAGGGCTCTCGTCATGTTGCTGATAATGGCCATTTTGACCCGCCGGATATGGGGGGCTGGCGTCAGAAGGCACTGCACAGCCCGGAAAGTCACAGTCACAGTCAGGTCCCTGCGTGGGACGCCAGGGAACACGCTGGCCTCTAGTGTGGGCCGGCGGTGATACGCGAGCTCCGAGGGCAGTCAAGATGATTTCATCAATGTTGGAGCTCGGCCCTTTGGGAGGCGGGATGTGTCGTAGGCCTGCAAGCTGCAGCCTGGTCTTCCCCCCCTGGATGGTTCGCTCCGGCGATTCTCGCCCGGCTGAACCACCTAGTGCTCCTGGCTCCTCAGGGAGACTACGGAGAGTTGGCCTAGGCTCATCAGTCAAGCTTGACTGTGAAAACCCGACTTGGCGACGGGCTAGAGATACGATGGACATCAGCCGCCCACGCTCTGAGGACATGACGCCAATGCCTCCAGTGACACACCAAAGGTGACTGAGCCAGTATTAACGTTGCCACTATTAAGTGTGAACGGGAGGCCCCAGTGAGCAGGTTGTCTGTGCTCCTGCACTGGGGTCGAGGTCACCTAGCGTTCTGCCGCCGGGCCTCGTTGGGGAACACAATGAGGGATGCAATGACAGGCTTGGTGGCTGGCATGTAACCCAGGCCAGCCCTTATCGCCTTGTGCGTTCAAATCTATTAAGGTGTCACGTCGCAACGGGTTGTCTCAGGACACTTTTCCCAATCAGGGCAGGGCTGCCAGGATTTCACCATCGGTATAGAGATGGGAGAGGGCCCTGATCGTTCGCCCGGCAGGCCTGTAGCTGTCTCAGGTACAGGCGTGGGGGACGGCGAAGACAGCAAGAAGAAGGCGCTTGGAGGAGCCGACTGCCTGCTTTAGTATGCGTTCCACGGCTATGCGCATGAGCTGAGAAGTGGGAGGCCGGCTCTGATGCCTGGGAGGCACCGCCTTCTGCATCTTCCTCATAGTCATGGAAGTGCGTAGCTTAAGCTGTCGGGGAGAGCACATCAACCTCGAGTCAGTTGTGGCATCGGAGAGGTAGGCGCACACGGGGCAGGACCAAGGTCGGCTCACGGCTGAAGGAGAGCTTCACACGAGGTACAAAAGTGGGAGCTCTCCATTGTGGTGGCACCGGTTACTCTGGACCGGCCGGTGCACACAAGTCCCAACTAGCCCAGGGCGCGGACGCTACTGGTTGCTAGGTGTTGGCCATATGCTTGAGGGAGCGCATACGCTGTCTGTACCAGCAGAGGCTTTCGAGGTACGAAAGTGGGTGCTCTCCGTTGTGGTGGCACCGGTTCCTTTGGACCGGCCGGTGCACACCAGTCCCAACTAGCCCAGGGCGCGGACGCTACTGGTTTGCTAGGTGTTGGCCATATGCTGCAGGGAGGGGGCGCGTACGCTGCCTGTGCCAGCAGAGGCTTTAACTTAGATCGGCATATAATGACTTAATCGAAAAACTGAATGCTGCTATACCTGCCGCAGCATGCGAGTATGCATTTACGTTTATGCAAATGCTCATTGCAGCACTTTGAGATTCAACCAGATGTAAAGTGCATCATAGAAACAGCACACAAACGTTGCTGTTAGATAGACTTTGCGACCTGCATGGTCGCGGTGGGGGAGGGGAGCTTTACGCTACCTGTACCCCCGGCGGAGGCTTACTTATAATTTATGATAATAAAGTAGCCTTCAGTCAAGGTTTGGACGCTGCTATGTAGCAGCTGTAGTGTTTCCTATGTGACCGTTTATCACGGCACTATGACGCTTATCCAAACTCCAGTGCATTATTATTTATGTTTGCTAGTCCAGAGCGAAACAAAAGACACTTCCAATACACTAGTCACGTGTGCACTACTACGCATTCATGCTGGGAGGAGGGAGCGCTACCGCTGCCTACCCCAGCCAGGTTCGGTTAAATAAACCGACACAAGCTAGTTTTGGAGAAAAGGCTACAACCGATAGCTCCACCGATAGGGGCCACCTGCTGAAGGAAGGGAGCGCGTACGCTGCCTGTATCAGCTGCAGCTAATGAACATAACAAGCTATACACCAATAGCTGTTAATAAATGCTTGAGCTAACAAACGATTAGTAGTAAGTAACATCAAGCTGGCCGTATGCTGGAGGAGCGGAGCGCATACGCTGCCTGCCCTGTACCAGCTGGGCCAACAAACAGTAAGGCAAGCTATATACAGATAGCTTTTTATCTTCAATAGTATAATAAGCGCTTGGGCTACAACTACAGGTAGCAGCGCCAGTTAGAGAGCTATGCTGGAGACCAGCTAGGCTACTAAAAAACAAGACAAGCTATAGCCTGTTCATACACAGCTTTAACTTTAAGCTACTGGTAGCAGCTGTGAGCTACGCTGTCAGCAGCGCCAGATACTCTGTGCTGGGGACCAGCTGGGCTAATAGGACCTACAGGTACCCAGGGGCACTAATCCGACCTGTGGGAACAAACCAGGTTGCACCCACTGTATATGCAAAAAACTGTTAATGGAGCTTTGAGCTCCAGACATACTGGTAGCAGCTTCAGCTAGGCCCACTACTGGGGGCCAGCTGGGTTAACAACCAGACAGGCTATGTACACCAGTAGCTGTTAGTACTATTTTGCTACAAACTATACTGGTAGCAACATCAATACCCTGGGAGGACGCAGGAAGCTGCTCCTGTACCGGGCTGATAATAACAACAACAATACAGCTATTCGCAAAAGCAGTTAAGCTTGAATGCTGCTTTGGCCAGCAAGGCTCTTGCCATCACCAGCAGGGGCTAAACAAAGCTTAAAAAGTAGCGTGTTTAACAAACGAAGGTAATATGACAGTGTTCTTATCCTTCGGCAAGTCTTATAGTCGCTTATAATAAGCGCTAGCGTTCACAGTCGAACAGACCTCGTATGCAGAGCAGGGAGGCGGCGCGAACGCAGCCTTTACCCACACACAGGAGGTTATGCCATGATAAGTATATGATATCATATGAACGTCTGTTTAGCGGGGATAGCGCCGCTTTAAACGATAACGTACCTTCTGTCCGGGGAGGGTTTTGTTAGCCTTCATTACCGGCGAGAGAGATTGGACGCTCCTGCGTCCACGTGACATGGGTTGTCACCGAGTGCCTCCCTCAGATGTTGGGGGCCAAGGCACCCAGGGCAGAGGTCATGCCCATCCTCTGGCCGCAGAGGAGCCTGGCAGGAGGTGCACAGGTGGTGGCGGGGTTCGTCCATTGGAAACCCGCAGATGTAGCCCAGAGCGCGGACGCTAGTGGTCGCTAGGGGTGGAGCCGTAAACTGGTAGGAAGGGAGCGTGGACGCTGCCTGTGCCAGTAGAGGCTACTGTAGCTGCTAAAGGCCGCTTAGCTGGAGGGAGGGGGCGCGCACGCCGCCTATGCCAGGTAAGGGGTGCTCTAGCAGAGACCAGTATATATGATATATATATAATGATATAGTTATATATATATAATTTCAGAAAAACCAACCTATAAAGTGGCAATGGCTCTGTGCCGAAATTAAAGTACACTATTTGAGAACAAGTGACTAAATCAGTCAAGCCAATTCATATAACCGGGGTTACTGACGTAACCTCGCGGTGGTGCTATATAGCTGGCCAGTGCCAGCAAAGACTCATTCAGAGAGGCAGAGTAATATAGCAGTAAATAAGTACACTTATAAGTAGTATAAGTATAAGTAGTATAAGTATAAGTAGTAAGCAAATAATAATAGCGTCGACTCACGTGCTGGGAGCGGGTAGCGCTAACGCTTGCCGTCACCAGCACTGCGGCGCAGCCTTCGTGGGAAAACAAGACAGCGTAAGCTGTCAAAGAGAACGAGCTATCCGTTCAACTTTGACGGGTGCTAAACGGGACGCTCAGGTCGCCGTTTGTAGCACGCGGCGGTGCTATATAGCTGGCCAGTGCCAGCAAAGACTCGCTCAGAGAGGCAGAGTAATATAGCAGTAGATAAGTACACTTATAAGTATAAGTAGTATAAGTATAAGTAGTATAGGTAAGTAGTAAACAAATAATACTAGCGTCGACTCACGTGCTGGGAGCGGGTAGTGCTAACGCTTGCCGTCACCAGCACTGCGGCGCAGCCTTCGTGGGAAAACGAGACAGCGTAAGCTGTCAAAGAGAACGAGCTATCCGTTCAACTTTGACGGGTGCTAAAACGGGACGCTCAGGTCGCCGTTTGTAGCACGCTGCACGCAACCGTGTGTGTTGCAGGGAAGCAGCGCGCACGCAGCCTATGCGAACAGGGGTTGTCTGCTTACCTTGTTCCCACGGGGAAAGAAGACGATGTGAAGCCCAGCTCCACTCGAAAACGATACAATAATAGTAATATTAAGTCGCAGTCCCTGGAGGGCGAACGCACGCGTCACAGCTCCGACCAACAATGGTCGCGGGACTACCGGCGACTTAGTAGTAGCAAAGCAATAGTTCTGTTATCGTGCAGTTTAATTCTGCTGTAGAACTCTGTGCTATGTACAACTTGCGTAAGCGAGAAGAAATTAGGGGCTGAGCCCCGGATGACTGCCGGAAGTTATAGACGACTCCGGGTCATCACGGGGTCAACCGACATTGTTGGTATAAAATACTCGACTGCGCATGCGCGAAGGGACGTATTCAGTGCTTAAAGCACCGCCTCTGGCGGTCAGCAGGGACGAAATAGAACAAACAATATGCTGTCAAAATGGACACTGGATTCAACTCGACGTGACTGCTCAGCGCTGCCCTTTACGTCGCTATGGTGGGACACTGCAAGCAGAACGTGTGCCCACGCACGCTCACTAGGGATGGAGCTCGATAACCGATACCCGATAAAATCCGATAACAAGCTTATTGAGTACCCGTTATCAATAAGCTTTGGGCCTGTTATGGAGCATGGTGGCCCATGTCATGTTTAAGACTCTGATCTGATTTACAAACATGATTCTAACATCTATGACTCATACACCACCACCGCTGATAGCCATCTCAATTGTTCAGGTGGGTTTGGTAACGTCTCAATGCTTAGTGCAGTGGTTGGTAGATGTAGTGGAGAAGAAGTAAAAGTATTGGAAAATACTCAAGTAAAGTACAAATACCTCACAACTGTACTCAAGTACAGTACTTGGCACTAAGTAAATGTACTTAGTTACTTTACTTTCCAACACTGACAGTCAGTCATCTTAACTCTTGGAGGTTATACTTTCAGGTGTGTGTGTAGGGTGAGTCACTTTTGGTCGTTTCCTGTGAATTCAGTCAGAGGATATTAACCCATTCTGACCTGAGATCAGATTCATACGAGGTTTCCACTGGACACACGCTGGTCTGACGAACCCATTCTGACCTGAGATCAGATTCTAAAAATGTCAGTCGTTCTTCGATTTTTTTCAAAAATAGCAGACCTACAAGCTCGTATCGCGCCACTCGGTGGCGCGATATGAGCTTGTAGATCTGCTATTTTTCAATAGCTAAAGCATAACATGATGCCAACACCAAAAGGGGTGCCCGCCCAGAATGGGTTAATACAATCTGGGAATAATTTCCTTCACCAGTGTGTTTGTAAAGGTGTCTACTAGCATATCCCGCAATTGGTTTCTATTCAACCACTCTAGGGGATTTTCTTTTCTTTTTCCAGCTGCTGAAAGTTGGGGTACCATTAAAACGAATGCTAGGAATGGATTCAGAATCAAAGCATAATGACATTTAGAACATTTTGCCTTATTATAATGGTTGTATGGTACCCCCGACTTTCAGCAGCTGTCAAAAAGTCCCCCTAGGGTGGCTGAATATAAACCAACGTGGGATGTGTTAGCAGACATCTTTACAAACACATCGGTGAAGAAGATTCTCGGTAAGAAATGTATTCCCAGATTTGACATTATTCTGATAATATTCCCCGAGCAGAGATTCCAGACACGGAGGCGAGGTACAGACACAGAGTCTGAGTTACACTAACAACAATGGATGTAAACTACAGCACAGACAGGGCAGCTCACTTCCCGCATTCTGACCTGAGATCAGATTAAAAAAAATATCTTCAGTTTTCTGAAAAAGCTATGTTTCTATGTCAGTCGTTCTTTGATTAAAAAAAAATAGCAGACCTGCAAGCTCGTAGCGCTATGAGCTTGTAGATCTGGCTATTTTTCAATAGCTAAAGCATGACATGATGCCGACACCAAAAGGGGTTCCCTCCCCAAAATGGGTTAAGTCTCACCAGAAATCTGCATGGCGGGTGTGCTGCTGACCAGTGGCGTGCACAGACACTTTGAGGGGCAGGTGCTCAAGTGAAACAAAAGGGCACCTTAAATATTTAAAAAGAAAAACACTTCTCTAACAGATTCATACGAGGTTTCCGCCGGACACACACTGGTCTGATGAACCCATTCTGACCTGAGATCAGATTCATACGAGGTTTCCACTGGACACACACTGGTCTGATGAACCCATTCTGACCCGAGATCAGATTCTAAAAATGTCAGTCGCTCTTCGATTTTTCAAAAATAGCAGACCTACAAGCTCGTATCGCGCCACTCGGTGGCGCGATATGAGCTTGTAGATCTGCTATTTTTAAATAGCTAAAGCACGACATGATGCTGACACCAAAATGGGTGCCCGTTCAGAATGGGTTATATAAGGCACCTTGCCAGAACCATTCTCTGTCCGATCATACATCTTCCAATCTTCAATCAAGTCTGTATGAGAATCTAAACCTAAGCTTTCTTAACTTGTCCATAAAGATGAAGATATCGCCAAGACCTAACTTCGCCAAGGAGTTCCAGCTGGTCAGCACTTCCCGCTCTTGTGACCAAGAACACCCTTACAGAGAGAGAGAGAGAGAGAGAGAGAGAGAGAGAGAGAGAGAGAGAGAGAGAGAGAGAGAGAGAGAGAGAGAGACGCGTCTCTATCGCACGTTAAAGAGAGAGAGAGGGGGGGGGGGAGGTCGCGTTAGAATCAAGCTAAGCGTACTTTCGTTCCATATAAATGATAGATCCACATCGCTCGATGCCTCCCGTGTGGGGGTGTGTGTGTGTGTGTGTGTGGACAGTCTCACACACACATTTATAAATAAATAAATTATAAGCTTTTAATCCAGAATTGATCGATGTCACCATGGGCCACATACTATACAGTGTAATACACGTACAAATAATGCAAAACAAGAAAAAAAGTGTACCAAAATGCCTCTTGAAATGGACGTGACAAAAGGGCATGTTGGTCCAGAGAGGGCCACTAGGGGGTGCTCAAGCACCCCTTAGGCGTCTACGTATGCACGCCCCTGCTGCTGACTTCCTGTAATGGAGAGCGTGTGTGTGTGTGTGTGTGTGTGTGTGTGTGTTATCTGAAAACAAACAATACTATTTCTCTGTGCACACATTATCATTGGATCTGACTGTGGGGTTGAGTGAGGCTGCAGTACAGTCAGTACAGCACCTGCACAGACGCACGCACGCTTCACACACACGCACGCACGCATGTGCACACGCACACACAGTACATTACATCTACACAGACACTCGCACGCTTCTCCACTCGTGTCCGTGGCAAATGTTTGATTTAAGCAATATTACACGAGAGGGGGTGGTTTAACGTCAATGCACGCCTGCGATGCTGCAAAGTAGCAAAAACAGCTGATCTATAAGCTCAAAATGCATGCGACGCACTTTGAGCTTGTAGATCAGCTATTTTTTCTTTTACATTAAGTGGCCCCTGTGTCGCCGGTACGTGAAGTGAGGCGTTTGGGGAATTTGCAGCAAGGCCCTCTTGGTAATACACAATATACAGAGGAAATGTTTGATCGGGGCAGAGATTATCGTGGAATGCACTGCTAGAACAGTGAAGGCAAACAGTCAAATCACTGGAGCATGTAACGTAAGGACACATGAACTGACTGGTGTCTGGATTGTTCCTCCACAAAGCTAGAGGAACGCAGGTCGCCTCTAACCCATTCTGACCCGAGATCAGATTCTAAAAAATGTCTTCTACATCCTGACAGTTTTCTGAAAAAGCCATGTTTCTATGTCAGTCGCTCTTCGATTTTTCAATATCTAAACTGAACGAAAATGGGCTAATGCGTGTGCAATTCTGTTAATGACTGTTATGTAGAAACTGGTTTGCACGACAGAGGATCCTCCTGAGTCCTGTTACACATTCACAGAGCTACAACCATTTAAAACAAGACTTTCACCGTCAAACTCAATAGGAATGAAACTCTAGATAGGAGTATGTTGTGTCTCTGTAATATTATGCACAAAAACACACAGCTGTACCAAACTACAAATCTCCCCTGGTGGTGGTGTGGTGGTAACAGCTGTTGGGGAGTGAGAGGCAGATCGGCAGGACCAGGGCACCAGAGGTCCAGGGCACCGGGCACCAGGCCCATGGCACTGGGCACTGAGCATCAGAGGCCCAGGGCACTGGGCACCAGAGCAGACCTGTGGTAAGGTGGCTGGCCCAAGGCGCTTTACATAGATGTGCATTACATTCATCCAGTCACACACACATTCACACACCGATGACAGAGGAAACCATGCAAGGCACCAACCAGCACATCAGGAGCAATTAGGGGTTCAGTGTCTTGCTCAAGGACACTTCCGACGCCAACTCTGGGGGAGCCCACAGGGTTCGAACTGGCAACCTTGCGGTTACCATCCAGCCACTCTACCGCTGAGCCACTGATGACCGCCTTGGGCGGTTTAAAGTTTGAAGGAATCTGGCCACAGTACTGTAGGTACAGAGACTACATATCCGATATTGATATTTAATGTTTCGTGGTTAGTACGAGTCGAGTCACCGCCAGCTGAGCTTATACGTCAACGAGGAATCTCAGGAACGCAATGTGTCGACAGCTGGGCGTGACGTATATTAGCAGCGACATTGCCTTCATATGTAGTTCCAAGGCTTTTTGCGGCCAAATTAATTCCATTTTCTCCAGAAACTGGCTGTATCAAATATGAACGGACATCATTAACAACGCACATGTAGCGACCCCCGCTGACAGACAGGCCGGGATGATCGGTTTATTTTTCAAACACAGTTCTTATATTAACCCATTCTGACCAGGCACCCATTTTGGTGTCGGCATCATGTTATGCTTTAGCTACTGAAAAATAGCAGATCTACAAGCTCATATCGCGCCACCGAGTGGCGCGATACGAGCTTGTAGGTCTGCTATTTTTTGAAAAATCGAAGAACGACTGACATTTTTAGAATCTGATCTCAGGTCAGAATGGGTCAATCAGACCAGTGTGTGTCCAGTGGAAAACTCGTATGAATCTGATCTTAGGTCAGAATGGGTTAAGCGACCTAAAAATCGCCCTATGGGGATTTCAATGCAAATTAAAAAAAGTCCATGAACCCTGTGTACTGGCTGTCTACTGAAAGTGACGTCAGACTTCGGTGCTCTACTGATATGCCTCCAGTAGCGCAAGATTTATCTCAAGATTGATCTGCGTACTGTATATGCAATATTGCACACACAAAAACACATTTAATATGACATACTGTACAGTTGCTACTTGGCACTTTTCATTAGTATAATGCGCTGTGGAAGCATCTATTCTGGGACGACTAAAATGCAAGCAAAGATTGTCTGTTTTCAGTGGATGCCTGAGGGGTTTTGTGGGAAAGGATGATTTGGTGTGATTTGAGTTCAGAGTAGACATCTCTTCCCATATTACACACCTACAGTTTATGTAGGGAGGAAATGCAGTTTGACACATTTTGGGTGGGAACCCCCTTATGTTATGCTTTAGCTATTGAAAAATAGCAGACCTACAAGCTCATAGCGCGCCACCGAAATGTGGCGCGAATCTTTGAATATATATTCTGTCAGAGCGAACGTTTTTAACTCAAATCTTTGCTACTGGAAACAACATATTTTCAGATGGGGGGTCGGCCGGGCCAATTGCATATAATTCTGGGGGTCCTTGACGTGAAATAGTTTGAGAACCACTGACGTAGAAACACAGGGTTTTTCAGAAAACTGTCAGGATTTAGAAGACATTTTGTATAATCAAACTTATGGGTCTAAATGGGTAAAAAAAAAAAAAAACAGTCTCTCCAGTAAGCTGTATGCATGATTATTACCACGATCAATTTGACGGCAATATATCTGGGTGTAATCTTACATTATTGGGCTATAAAGCTGTCCGCATATAACTTATTCATAAGCCAAAACCACAATAAAACAGACAGAGTTACTGTGTGGGGGTCCCTCGACTGTACCCTGTACTGTACTGTACTGTACTGGCACACCAAAATCACCATATATACAGTTAATATGTGCGCGTTAGGTTGCGCACAGGTGGTGATAAACAACCATGCTGTTTTCCCAGCTGTTTACCCACCTACCCAGCCAGCCCCACACACACAGGGAGTGGTTTGCACCACTCAAAACCTACAAGAGATGGAATCAGATTATGAGCATGAATGCCCATCTTCTGCAGACATCTGGCACTTTAACCCATTCTGACCTGAGATCAGATTCATACGAGGTTTCCGCCGGACACACACTGGTCTGATTAACCCATTCTGACCTGAGATCAGATTAAAAAAAATGTCAGTCGTTTTTTCAAAAATAGCAGACCTACAAGCTCGTATCGCGCCACTCGGTGGCGCGATATGAGCTTGTAGATCTGCTAACATGATGCCGACACCAAAATGGGTGCCCGGTCAGAATGGGTTAAACATTTAAAACTATTTTAGGCTATAATGACATGCCCCAAAAGTAGGGACACCGGAATGACATCCTGCCAGTGGGGGTTTTATAAATATTAATGTATTATAACTGAAACACATTGCATGCATTGGGTCACAGGTTCCTTTTTTCCCAATTCCTGAAAATTCCTGTTTTCAGAGTCTTTAGAAATTATTGCAACTATAGGGATGTCCCGATCACCTTTTTCTGCTCCCCATGCGATTCCGATCAAATTGATTTTGAGTATCTGTGATACCGATTTGTTTCCTGATCCAATAATTACATTTTTTTTTATAGAACACCTATGCCATATCACAATAGTACATTATCCCATAATCACAGACAATAATCTGCCCATTTTGGGCGGGAACCCCTTTTGGTGTTAGCATTATGCTATGCTTTAGCTATTGAAAAATAGCAGATCTACAAGCTTGTAGGTCTGCTATTTTTGAAAAATCAAAGAACGACTGACATAGAAACATAGCTTTTTCAGAAAACTGTCAAGATGTAGAAGACATTTCTAGAATCTGATCTCGGGTCAGAATGGGTTAATATCACGATATGGATATAATATTGTTTGTCCCGATTTTCCACGTTTTTTTCTTGCTCCCGTTCCGATCATTTGGAAATGGCGTGATCGTTCCCCATTTCCGATCACGTGAATTGCAACACACACACACACACACACACACGCACAGCGGTGCGTTTCTTTACCTGTGGTTTCGATGAAGCGGATGCACTTCTCGATGAAGACGGGGATGGGCCGTTCGGGGGTGACCACGTTGACCAGCGGAACGCCAAAGTAGTTGCTCTCGATGGGCTTGGAGATCGAGTGCCTGGGCTTGGGCCGCGGCTTCTGGAGACGGGGAGGAGGAAGAGCCAATCAGAAGAGTTGACAAAGGGGGGGGGGGGGGGGGGTCCCTGGAACATCATGTTTTCAGATGGGGGGGGTCGGGGCAGCCAAACACGTACAGATCATTCTGGGGGAGCTCGACATGTTTGAGAACCACTGACAGAAACAGGATTTTCATTTTGTAGAATCAGGTCCTTCAGGTATGAATATGAACCCAATTTGGGGACGGGAACCCCCTTTTTTGGTGTTTTATTAACCCATTCTGACCTGAGATCAGATTCTGAAAAATGTCAGTCGTTCTTCGATTTTTCAAAAATAGCAGACCTACAAGCTCGTAGCGCGCCACTCGGTGGCGCGATATGAGCTTGTAGATCTGCTATTTTTCAATAGCTAAAGCATAACATGATGCCGACACCTAAATGGGTGCCCGGTCAGAATGGGTTAAGCATCATGTTATGCTTTAGCTGTTGAAAAATAGCAGATCTACAAGCTCATAGCGCGGCACCGAGTGCCGCGCTATGAGCTTGTAGGTCTGCTATTTTTGAAAAGTCGTGAAAATGTGGCGCAAATCATTTGAATATATATTCTTTCAGAACGAACATTTTTGTACTCAAATCTTTGCTTCTGGGGCATTCCTAGAACAACATATTTTCAGATGGGGGGGGGGGGGGGGGGTCGGTGGCCAATTACATATCATTTATGGGGGTCCTTGACATGAAATACTGATATAGAAACATGAGTTATTTCAGAAAACTGTCATTTTTTTAAATTTCGACGTCAGGCCTATAAATAGGTTCAGAAGCACATTAGTTACACACATTCTGTACAAGGGCTGTCCCCGACTAAGGATTTGCATCTGAATCTGATTGGCCAAATGTCTACAGTCGACTGGCAGTCGACTGTAGACAACTTAATGTAGCCTACAGGACTAATCGACTCATACGCACACAGATGTAGTATGTCTGTCAGTCTGTGGACAGCATGAAAGGTTAATTTTGAGCTTCAGCTGCTTGGAATTGATATAAAAACTTTATAACCCGCCATATGGCCATATGGGATCTGAGGGGTAAAATTTCAACCTATCATCTGGTATAGGATCACACCAAAGCCACACCAGCTCCCGTTTCCATGCTCGTCTGCAGTGGCGTGCACAGATAGACACTAGGGGGTGCTAGAGCACCCCCTGCCTTTTGGCAATGTGCTCTAAAAAAAAAAAAAAAAAAAACTTTTCTTTTTTTTCTTAATGTGTAGTGTGTGGACCATGCGGTGACATTGATCAAATCTTGATAAAAAAAACACTTCTACTATATTATTTAGGCCCCCCACAATCTAAAGCTATGTTTCTAGTCAGTGGTTCTTCGATAAAAAAATAAATAGCAGACCTACAAGCTCGTAGCGCGCCACTCGGTGGCGCGCTATGAGCTTGTAGATCTGCTATTTTTCAATAGCTAAAGCACCAAATGCACTGCACAAGGTGCCCTTTTTTACTTGAGCACCTGCCCCTCTAAATGTCTGTGCACGCCACTGCTCGTCTGACTTTACCAATGTCTTTGTCTGATGTCATTGTTGTGGCTTTTAATTTATTGGGGGCTGTTCTGTGCCTAATGGCCACCCACTGGTTCACTTCAGTTTATTGGGGGCTGTTCTGTGCCTCATGGCACCCACTGGTTCACTTCAGTTTATGACATGATGGGGGAGTGGTTCTTGTGGATGTTCTTTAAAATGAAGACCGTTCCAAGACCACAGCCTGTCCTAGAGACGTACACACACACACACACACACACCTTTTACATTACAACCTTAAACTGATAAGCAATCCTGTCCTGAGCCATGGTGTACGTGTGTGCATGCGATGCATACAGTATCTCATATCTGTATCTCCAATCTTCACCTCCGTCACGCGAGTTCCTCTCCAAGTCTCTCTCTCTCTCCCCCCTCTCCCTCTCTCTTTCCCTCTCTCTCCCTCTCTCTCTCCTCTCTCTCTCTTGCTGCACTGCAGCTCTGAAGACGGACCACGGCATGCACCCCTCGTTGTTTAATTAGTATCCACCTCCCTCCCGTGATTGGCCCATAGAAGACACTCTGATAAGACTCCTCCTTTCCCTCCTCCACCCCCCGCCACGTTGGAGATGGTGTTATTATTGCTGAGGTGGCAGCCGGCGGTAATTGAACTGTGTCGTAATAGTGTTCAGTGGGAGTCGCCCCGTGCTCCTCCCCTGGGTTCCCCCGAGGCCTGGATGGATCTCTCTCTCTCAGACAGACAGACTGTCAGACACCCCCCCCACCCCCCCCCCCCCCCCCCTGCATGGTTGGCTTGGCACAGAGACCGTGGAACAGGACTGGACGGACGGACAGACAGACAGACAGACAGACAGACAGACACAGGGTTCTCATTAGCACATTTAGTACAGGAAGTGCCTTCAAAATAAAGGCTATAGAGTGCCAGAGTTGTCTGATCGCTTTTACTTTGAAAGCCATGAAACAGGAAACACTTGCCTAAAAAAGTTGACTTTACAAAGGGACCTCACATCCCCGATCATCTTAATATATTGTTTTACGCTCCAAAAAAGGTTCATATTTTGCGGGAGAGACGGATGAGGAGCAGAAATGAAGCGCCAGCATATCGATCCATTCATCACCGCGGAGAGCGCCTTGTATTAGGAGATACGGGTCATTCTTTCCGCCGCGCTAACATGGGAGTCAATGACAAGCTAATAGTTGCACTGAGCGTTAGCATACGGCAAGTGAAAAGCAAAATGCCAAAAAAAAAAAATAGGAAAAATTCTGAATATTCTTATCTCGCCCCGCGTCGCTGGGACGTCGCTTAGGACGTCCTCACACGTCAATAGTACTAATATTTCGGGGTCCTTATGACGTTCTCAGACGTCCTATGTACAGAATCTGTTAGAGATGAGTCCCAGCATGCCCTCTGCTCCAGTCACAGGCCTTGCTCCCGTACAAACCATGCCGATCAGATATAAAACCCACATAAAAACACAAACAAGAGGATCAGCCAAAGGATCACCTGTGCTTTTTTTTCTCCCCCCCCCCCTTCTTCTCTCTGTGGCCTTTATCTGCCATTCAT
>NC_139706.1:2390950-2398450 GCF_964188405.1 Protomyctophum parallelum | reverse complement strand
CACACACACACACACACACACACACACACACACACACACACACACACACACACACACACACACACACACACACACACACACACACACAAACACGGCATACTGCGTTGGTACTATTCATTAAAATATTGTCTATCCGACTACAGAACTTTCTGTCCGCCGACCAGTCACAAAAATCGCAAAAGCGCATCACACACGCAACTCTATTCCATACACAACACACTGCATATACCGCTCTCCTTTCTCAGTTTAACCCATTCCGACCGGGCACCCATTTTGGTGTCAGCATCATGTTATGCTTTAGCTATTTAAAAATAGCAGATCTACAAGCTCATATCGCGCCACCGAGTGGCGCGATACGAGCTTGTAGGTCTGCTATTTTTGAAAAATCGAAGAGCGACTGACATTTTTAGAATCTGATCTCAGGTCAGAATGGGTTCATCAGACCAGTGTGTGTCCGGCGGAATCCTCGTATGAATCTGATCTCAGGTCAGAATGGGTTAAAATGCCAATCACATCACAGACGAGACGAGACGTGTACGGGGAGTTTTCAAAAAAAAAAAGCTTGATCCACACCATCGACCACTTCGCATCATTTGAAAATGACAGTTTTCTCAAAAAGCCATGTTTCGTTGTTCGATTTTTCAAAAAATAGCAGACCTACAAGCTTGTAGATCTGCTGTTTTTCAATAGCTAAAGCATAGCATAACGCCAACACCAAAAGGGGGTTCCCCGCCCTAAAATGGGTTATAGGCGACATCACTAACCTTCGTGGTCCTGCGCAGGCTCCTGAGGATGTTCCTCCTCTTGGGGTCCTCGCTCTCCTCGTTGATGGAGTTGTCCTTGTGGGCCCCTCCTCCTCCCAGCCCCTCCTCCTGGCCGGCCTTGGGCCCTCCCGGCCCCCCACCCCCCATCTCGTCGTCGCTGCCGATGGAGAAGCTGGTCCTGAAGCTGCTGAACTTGCCCAGCCTCTTGGAGCGGTCCCGGTAGAGCCGGGGCTTCATCAGAGCCCCGCCGGCGGCCGACAGCTTCCGCCGGCGCTCCAGCGAGCCGCTGTCGGCCTCGCTGTCCGAGCCGTTGCCTCCGCCGCTGCCGTTGGCGTTGGCGTGGAGGCCCCTCACGCCGGCGTTGCGGATGGTGATGATCTTGCCCTGCGTGCTGTCGTGGGGCACCGAGTAGATGGTCTCCTCCTCCGAGGGCCGCGGCGGCTTGCTCACGGCGTCCATGGGCTCGGCGTAGTCCGAGGGGTCGTAGCCGCCGCCGCCGTCGCCCACGCCCGGCGCCCACGTCACCGCCTGGGACACGGAGCGCCGGTGGGAGCCTCCTCCTCCTCCTCCCTGCTGCTCCATGTAGGGTCCCAGGTTGACCTTGCGGACGGGCTTGGGCTTCACCTGCGGCGGCACCTTGTTGTTGAGCTTGCTCTCGAACGCGCCGATCTCAGAGATGACGGAGAAGGCGTCGCTCGCCGCGGACTCCAGGTCGGAGGAGGGGTGGAGCTTGCCGTCCTCCCGCAGCAGAGTGGTACCCGGGTACGGGTCGTACCCGTCGTCCTCCGAGTCCAGCAGCAGCGCGGCGCTGACCGGGCTGGGCGAGCCGCAGCGCAGCGGGCTGACGCTCTCGCCGGCGGCGGCGGAGGCCGCCACGTGGTCGTACATGTGCGTGGCCTCCACCACGGTGCACTTCTCCGCCACCTCCCGGAGGAACGGCTGGAAGAGCTCCATCTTGTGGAGGCCGCCCACCACGCCGCCGTGGCCGCAGACCACCGCGTCGAAGCGCGCCTGGATCTCGCGGGCCAGCTCCTCGCCCTGGCCCACCGCCTCCCGCGCCGACTCCGAGTCCGTCAGCTCCATCTGGCTCTCGGCCACGGCCAGCAGCTGCACGGGCACGATGTCCTGCACCTCGCACAGGAAGGCGCACAGCGTCTCCATGGAGGCCTTGCGGCGCGCCGAGTACACGGCGATGTAGCCGTGCACCAGGGAGCTCTTGCGGAGGGAGAAGGAGGAGTGGAAGGAGAGCAGGGAGAGCTCCACGCTCTGCCGCTGGCCGCCCACGTCCAGCTCCAGCAGGACGGAGGTGCCGGCGGCGAGGCCTCCCAGGCCGCCCGAGGCCGGCCGGCAGTGCTGCGGCAGCAGGAAGGGGGCCAGGAGCTGCTCCAGGTCGTACGTGTCGCCGCACATCAGGCACATGACGATGCGCAGGTCGGCCTCCGGGCTGGGGGGCTGGGGGTCTCGGAGGAGCGAGAGCGAGGAGGAGGGGAGGAGGAGGGGCGTAGGCGGGGGGGGAGGGGAGCTGCTCCCCTGCGGGCTCCTCCGGGACTCCAGCAGGCTCCGCAGCGTGGCGTTGATCTGCCTCTCGTTGACGTTGCGCCCGCCGTAGCCCGCGCCGGGCGACGCGGGGTCCAGGTAGGCGCACTGCAGCTTCCCGGCCGCCTGCTGGCCCTGGTGGATGAGCGTCTGGGCCGTCTCCCCTCCGATGTCCCCGATGGAGCCCACGCCCCGCTTGGTGACCAGCAGCAGGGACAGCGGGAGCGTCGCCATGAGGCTGTTCTCCCTGTCCCTCTCCCGCCGGCCCAGAGTCGACTCCCGGAGCCTCTCCAGGCTGTCCAGGACGTACTGCAGCGACTCCTTGGAGTTGTAGAGGCAGAGGACGCCGTGCGGCGCGAAGGTGGGCGTGTGGAAGGAGTTGACGGGCAGACGCACGTTGCCCTCGATGGGCCGCAGGGCCAGCTCGTACAGCCGCCCCTCCAGGACGTAGCGGTCGTCGCCGGTGCACAGCGCCCGGATCTCGTTGGCCATCTCTCTGGCCAGGCCGTCCTTCCCCAGGATGACCAGGTTGATCCGGTCGGCCCTGGGGCCTCCTCCTCCTCCTCCTCCTCCTCCTCCTCCTCCGCCGTCCCCTCTGGAGGAGCCGCCGTCCGACGAGGAGGAGGAGGCGTAGCGCGTGGGGAACCGGGAGGCCAGGATCTGCTCCAGCTTGCTGTCCACGCAGTGCGGGCTGTTGGGGCACGTGTCCTTGGTGGGGTGGTAGACGAAGTGGACGTGCTTCAGCACCAGGGCGTCGCGCTCCGCCTGCAGCTTCTGCAGGGCCTTGAAGCGCTGCTCCTCGCCCAGCGCCTCCTGGATGGCGCCCATCTTCTCCTTGCTGGGCTTGGCGTCCACCTCCAGCTCGTAGAAGAGCTCCGAGTACTCCAGCAGCAGCTCCTGGAAGTCCTCCTTGGCGCGGTCGATGATCTCCTTCTGGTGCTTGTTGTAGATGTCCAGGTACTCGGCCTCGTCCAGCCAGTGGTAGAAGTCCTCGTTCATGATGAAGCTCCGGGCCTCCTCCCAGGGCTTGCCCGCCGTGACGAACGGCGAGACGCTCAGCTTCTCCTTGAACTCCCAGCGCATCTCCGCCCGCCGGCGCTCGTTCCGCAGCGTCTCCAGGTGGGCCTCGTAGACGCCCTGGGCCGCCGGCGTCTCCAGGAGGTCCTGGGGGATGCGGTCGTCCTCCGCGGCGTCGATGTGCGGCGTGGTCTCCCACGGGGTGTCGTCCAGCACCACGAACCACTGGGAGAAGTCCCGCTTGGTCTCCAGGACCTTCTGCACGCCGGACCAGCTCAGGTGGTCGATCTCGTCCAGCTCGGGGGCCAGCACGGACAGGGCCTGGGGCAGCGTGCCCAGGTAGGCCCGCCGGCGCTTCTCGATGTGCTCCTGCTTGAGCCGGTGGACGTGCTGCTGGAAGAGCTTCTTGGCCTTGGCCGTGCCCTCCAGGAACACGTACTCCTTGTACTCCCCGGAGGTCTGCATGCGCCGCTGCGTGTCGGGCCAGGTCTCGTTGTGGCTCTTGACGATGCGGCTGACCAGCCACTCGTAGCGGTCCTTGGCCGAGGCGATCTGCTGGCTCTGCTGCTTCAGCGCCTCGAAGTAGGGGATGATCTTGTGCTTCCCCCGGCTCTTGTCGATCAGCTGGACGAGCGTGAGGAAGGCCAGGTCCACGTTGACGTTGGAGCGCGCCGACGTCTCCACCACCTGCAGGTTCTTCTTGGCGAGCGCGAAGGTGTGCGAGTCCTTGATGTAGCGCTCCACGCCCTCGTCGCACTTGGTGAGCGCGATGACGACGGCCTTCTTGGTCTTGGCCAGCTGGTTGTAGAGGTTGGTGACGAACTTCATCTGGTCCTCGAAGCTGCGGTTCATGCCCCGCGAGACGTCCACGCACAGCAGGAAGCCGTCCACCGTCAGCTTGCCCTCGGGCATCTGCTTCTGCTCAAAGTCCTGCTCCAGGCCCAGCTGGTCGGTGCAGAAGTACATGAGCTTCTCGGCCGAGGCCAGCTTGGCGGCGGCCGCCCGCTTGACGTAGGGCTGCAGCGCGGTGCTGCGGTGCGGCTGGAAGGTCTGGTCGTCGATGAACTCCGTCTGCTCCGTCACGTGCAGGTGGAGGTCGGCGCCGCCGCCGTCCTCCGCCGTGCGCCGCGACGCCTCGCCCCAGAACAGGAAGTGGTCGTTGTTGACCACGCGGCCGCCGAAGTCGCTGGTGCTGAGCACCGAGGTGTGGTCCAGGTGGAAGTCGTCGGCGCTCGGCCGCACGAAGCGGTTGCACAGGCACGACTTGCCCACGCCGCACTGGCCCTTGTCCTTCTCCGTGCCCGACAGGCCCACCACCACCAGGTTGAAGGTGGGCGTGCGGGAGGCGTCTTGCTTTTTGGCCATCGTTCTCAGCGCTGCTGCTGCTGAGCGTTGCTCATCCCGCCATGTTGGCACCGAGCTGCTCTACTAGCGGAGGGAGGAGGAGGAGGAGGAGGAGGAGGCTGCTGCTGCCGCGGACGAAGGGTTTCCATGCAAGAGAAGCTCACAGGGCTGGAGGTCTGAGAGAGAGAGAGAGAGAGAGAGAGAGAGAGGGAGAAAATACCATTAGTTTGCAATACTGGTTAACCCATTTCGACCCGAGATCAGATTCTAAAAATGTCTTCTACATCCTGACAGTTTTCTAAAAAAGCTATGTTTCTATGTCAGTCGTTCATTTCGATTTTTCAAAAATAGCAGACCTACAAGCTCGTAGATCTGCTATTTTTCAATAGCTAAAGCATAAACATAATGCCAACACCAAAAGGGGTTCTCGCCCTTAAACACTCACAGAGACAGAGAGAGAGAGACAAAATACCATTAGTCTACAGCAGTGATGTAAATAGGTTTTCAATTAAATGAGTCCCAGGATGCAGGGGTGGTCTTTTTTATGAGTCCCACTTCAACGACATTTTTTTCGTTTACAAATTGCAGCGTTTAAATCCCATTGGCCTGTGTGGTGTTGCGTGCACATGTCCCTTGAATTTTGTGTTTTCCTGTACATTTTGTTACCATTATTATTATATAATTATTTCTATTCTGAAAGATTGTCTGAAAATAATAAAATCATGAGTTGAAACAAATTTCGTGAATGAAGAAAAAAATAATAATAAAGTAGTTCCCTAAAGTAGCAGTGAAAATGGCAGATCTTCAAGCTCATAACGAGGGGGCGAAGCGACGCGTTGTGAGCTTGTAGATCTGCTTTTTTTCCCCACTAGTTTATGTACCAGGCAAACGTCTTACATTTTTCTTTTGGGTTTTTGAGCTAAAAAGTTTGGGAACCACAGCCTGGTCTACAGTAATGCAACCACAGCCTGGTCTACAGTAATGAACCACAGCCTGGTCTACAGTAATGAACCACAGCCTGGTCTACAGTAATAAACCACAGCCTGGTCTACAGTAATAAACCACAGCCTGGTCTACAGTAATAAACCACAGCCTGGTCTACAGTAATAAACCACAGCCTGGTCTACAGTAATAAACCACAGTCTGGTCTACAGTAATGCACCACAGTCTGGTCTACAGTAATGCAACCACAGCCTGGTCTACAGTAATGCAACCACAGCCTGGTCTACAGTAATGAACCACAGCCTGGTCTACAGTAATGAACCACAGCCTGGTCTACAGTAATGAACCACAGCCTGGTCTACAGTAATGCACCACAGCCTGGTCTACAGTAATGCAAAAAAAATACATTTTAATTTCAGTTTTTGTTTTCTTTTTTTGAGAATCGTTGTGGCTCTATTTAAAATTCCTACAGTTGTGTGTCTGTGTGAGGTTAATAATGTCTAAACTGTGATCCCGTTTCACCGCATTATATATATTTCCCTGAAAAGATTGAGGTCAGTAAGGAAAAGCTAACCCGGAATGTTACATATTCAGCTCAGCAGTACAGTTATACTACAGTAGGTCAGGAGCAGGCAATTTCCTTCCATTTAACTGGATTCTCATACTCACTACCACAATGGTACAGCACCAACAACTCACTGTTTGACAATATTAACTCACAATACCACAAATAGCTCGTCTTGCAGCCAGTTGCAAGTCACGCCAAGTATGTCATTATTGCACGTGTAGTTATATGAGCATGCACGCACACACACACACACACACACACACAAGACGCACATCCCCCGTTTTCACACAAACAGAAAACGACAAAAAAAAAGGCATATGAAAGCTCAGATAATATTGTTCCAGAGCTACAGTTACTAATTGGCCAGCTAGGGGAAACGGCGTCTCTGTTTAACCCATTCTGAACGGGCACCCATTTTGGTGTCGGCATCATGTTATGCTTTAGCTATTGAAAAATAGCAGATCTACAAGCTCATATCGCGCCACCGAGTGGCTTTAGATGTAATGTTTGTATCTGTGTTGGTGCGCTAGCTGCCATGTCTAAAAGCTATACATGTTCAAACACTTTTCAAAACGAGACAACACATAGATAGGGGCTTGCCTGTCACAAATGTCACATTTAAAACCCATTCTGGGCGGGAACCCCTTTTGGTGTTTTAAGCATTATGTCATGCAAATGGCATAAGTTGAGTCTCTGCATACGCCTGTAAGGTCGTCCGGGCTAGGGCAAGTGCTACGGCAAGGGAAACAGAAAAAAAAAAAAAAAAAACACCGTCGCAAAAACAAAGACGCATTCTGACCCGAGATCAGATTCATACGAGGTTTTCCACTGGACAACACACTGGTCTGATTAAAAGTACCACGCTAGAAGCTAGAGTTATTAAGAACAAAAGCACTCTGGTCTAAACACCAATCCAAAAAGGTTAGATCATCATCCACTACAAAGCTGATTCTATTTCATTACAGCAAGCACCTTTGTTGGCCAGTCAAAAGTCAATATTATACTCATTGCTCTGTTAAATCTAAACTCTAAAATTAAACCACAAAGCCGTCATCAGCGATGAAGATACTACGTGTGTTCATTAATTCCAAAGTAATCCAATTAACCCATTCTGAACGGGAACCCATTTTGTTGTTAGCATCATGTCGTGCTTTAGCCATTTAAAAATAGCAGATCTACAAGCTCATATCGCGCCACCGAGTGGCGCGATACGAGCTTGTAGGTCTGCTATTTTTTGAAAAATCGAAGAACGACTGACATTTTTAGAATCTGATCTCAGGTCAGAATGGGTTAATCAGACCAGTGTGTGTCCAGTGGAAACCTCGTGTG
>NC_139706.1:2369070-2390750 GCF_964188405.1 Protomyctophum parallelum | reverse complement strand
AATGGGGGTCCGTGGGCTGCAGTGTCAATTTGGAGGTCCTTGACGTGAAAAGGTTTGGGAACCACTGTCTTAGAGACAACTTGGGAGAGTAAACTGTAGCTTTCTTCTTTCATCAAATACAAAAATATAACTAGAAAAAGTGCCCTTCCGGGCACAGGTCTCCACCAGGTTATCCACAGATCCGTGCAGTTAGAGGTAAAAACACTTTTCGGCCAGTTATAGCGCCACCTTGAGGCTGAGTTGAAATTGTTCATGTGGCATTTCGTCCTCGGCCTAGTGGGAATGTGGGTGCACAATTTCACGGAAATCACGCGATGTGTTCATGATTTGCAGCATTTTGTTTGAAACTGAGCACTCCTGTGAACTTTGGAAGCCAATCTTAACCAATCAGGATGGAGTCTGATAAATCTGAAAGACCCGTTTCGTTGAATGGCTCTAGAGAGACTGTGTACCAATTTGCGTGATGTTTGGACAAAATCTGTAGGTGTACTGTGCAAAAACTTGTTTTGCACAAAGCGGCCTCCTGGTGGCGCTATAACAGGCCGTTCTGGAAAGTTTGGGGCAGAGGTTCATGGTTGGCATCCAGGGAGTGTGTGTGCAAAATATGGCATCGACCGGGTTAACGGTGGCCGAGATTAGCTGTTCACGGACACACGGACACACGGACACACGGACGGACACACGGACACACGGACGGACGGAGTGCAAAACATACTCTCCCCACATGCCTTCGGCCTGGTGGAGACAATAATAATAACATACCGTACATGTTCAGTGCACGGACACAGACAACTGAACATTTCACTGTACAGACTAAAATAAAAAGCAGGCTGCTAGTGTTGTATACTGTATAGGCTCGCTGATCGTTAGCTTAGTGCTTAGATTAGCGTGTAGCTACTGATTCAACCCACTGATTTAACTTCATCTCCGCCTTTAATCTTTTTTTTATTTTTATTGACAACGTGAACGAACCCCGACACCAGCGCTGCAAAAATAGACAGATCTACAAGCTCTCAGCGCGTAGCGAACTGCGCTGCAGAAACAGGCAGGCACACATGCCTTGAGAGCCTGTGTGGATCAGAGCAGCAGCATGGAGCCGGCACTCCCAGCCTCCGAACGGCGCGGGGAGGCAAGACTTCTCCGGGGAGGAGGAGACTTGGCCACTGGGCAGGCTGCATGTTGCTGTGGCTAAAAACATCACCAGCCAGTGGTTGTGATGTTAGCTTCAAGCTAACAAGCTAATAGCTTGGCTTGCATCTGCTTGTCCGTTCCAACTTCACTTCATCTCCACCTGTAACTTATGAGTGCAGTACTTTCATCCGCAGCGCACTTCGGAGCATTGCTCCGTCGGATGATAGTATGCCTCCCGTAACTTATTTCTTATTTTTTCCCTGGCTGCGGAGCTGCGCTGCAAACAGACGGATCTACAAGCTCTCAACAGCGACCGTAGCTGCAAAAACAGGCGCCCCCTTAAAGGGGACTTGCCACTGTCCCACTGTCTGTTTTGATCGGGCATTTTGATCGGCAATTTTGATTTATTTTGAGAATCCGATCCGATCCGATACAGGCATGATCGGCCGATCATGATCGGTGGCCGATCGATCGGCGCATCTCTAGTAAGGAGCCATAAAACGGAGTGCTGTTCTGCGTGTCTATGCCAATAAAACTTTTTTCAGCCACCGTCCTCCTGTACGTGACACTTGTCCTCGTTTCGCACGAAACAGATCTGGACTTAAATGGCGCCCGCATAGACAGTGTGGCAATGCATCATGGGAATTGCACCGCAGAGACGGCGGTCGAAATAGACAAGACATCGGTATCGTAAATATCATTGTGTTGAGTTCACATCACCCGCATGAGTGCTTAGCTTTAAATCACAACTGGGGCACATCCCCGGTGCTTTTGATATGACACGCAATCCTTCCACCGCGGTTTCCTCACCTACATGAAACCAGACATTAACCCATTCTGGGCGGGAACCCCTTTTGGTGTTTTAAACATCATGTTATAATTTAGCTATTGAAAAAATAGCAGATCTACAGGCTCATAGCACGGCACTGAATGCCGTGCTACGAGCTTGTAGGTCTGCTATTTTAGAAAAACCGTGAAAATGTGGAGCAAATCTTTAAACATATATTCTTTCAGAGCGAACATTTTTAACTCAAATCTTTGCTTCTGGGAGGTGGTCCCTGAAACAACACATTTTCAGATGGGGGCCACCTCCCAATTTCATATATTTTTGGGGGTCCTTGACATGAAATAATGAGAACCACTGACATAGAAACATGACATAAAAAAAATCGTCAGCCAGAATGGGTTAAGGGCCCCAGATTGCTTCAAAGACGCAGGAAGCCAAGCAAGAAGAGAGGAGCACCTCTGCTGGAGCAGATTGAAGTGAAGAGGCTGGAGGAGGTAATGTCAAATCGGCAGGGCGTGAACTCCACCATAACATGTGTTTTCAGAGGGTGTGAAGGCAGGCAGGCGTGTGTTCAGAGAGAGGCTGTGTGTTCATACCATAACATGTGTTTTCAGAGGGTGTGAAGGCAGGCGGCGTGTGTTCAGAGGAGGCTGTGTGTTCATACCATAACATGTGTTTTCAGAGGGTGTGCAGGGCAGGCAGGCAGGCGTGTGTTCAGAGAGAGGCTGTGTGTTCATACCATAACATGTGTTTTCAGAGGGTGTGCAGGGCAGGCAGGCAGGCAGGCGTGTGTTCAGAGAGAGACTGTGTGTTCATACCATAACATGTGTTTTCAGAGGGTGTGCAGGGCAGGCAGGCAGGCAGGCGTGTGTTCAGAGAGAGGCTGTGTGTTCATACCATAACATGTGTTTTCAGAGGGTGTGAAGGCAGGCGGCGTGTGTTCAGAGAGAGGCTGTGTGTTCATACCATAACATGTGTTTTCAGAGGGTGTGCAGTGCAGGCAGGCGTGTGTTCAGAGGAGGCTGTGTGTGTGTTCATATCATAGCTCGGTACCACAGGGAGGGGTTCATCATATACCCTCTCCCTCGCACAGGAAGAGCTGCTGCATTCCTCCCTAACGTTACACTTTGGTTTAACCCATGTAGGCCCGACCGTCGACATAAAAAAAAAAAATCAGATAGTTTTCTGAAATACGTTTCTATATCAGTGGTTCTCAAACCACTTCATGTCATGTCAAAGATGATATGTAATTGACCGCCGACCCCCCATCTGAAAACAATATGTTCCAGGGAACCCCCCCCCCCCTCCCCTCTCCCCAGAAGCAAAGATTTGACTTAAAAACGTACGTTTGAAAAGAATATTATGTTCAAAGATTTGCGCAATCATTTTCACGATTTTTGACAGTAAAGTGACCCAAAAAGAAACGAGAAGAAAAAGCAAAAAAGACCATTACTGCATCAAAAGTAATCAAGAAACTACACATACTGTATATGAAACGTGGCCAATAGGGCGGTTTTCTGGTTCGCCTGAAAACTCTTTTTCTCAAAGAGATTTACAAAAATATCGATATCAATTATTAGCCTATTCAAGCCTAGAATCAAAGCCATCCAGGATCCTGGTGAGTCATGCCCATAAATCCTTTGATTCTGTGTGAAAAATATGAATAATAAATATAAATTTTAATAAATACCCTTTGTATAGCGGTTTTGATCTGTATTTTCACACAGAATCAAAGGTTTTATGGTTTGATCCTAGGCTTAACCCATTCTGACCGGGCACCCATTTTGGTGTTGGCATCATGTTATGCTTTAGCTATTGAAAAATAGCAGATCTACAAGCTCATATCGCGCCACCGAGTGGCGCGATACGAGCTTGTAGGTCTGCTATTTTTGAAAAATCGAAGACACTTTTAGAATCTGATCTCAGGTCAGAATGGGTTAATAATGAAACTGTCAGGATGTAATAGACATTTTTAGAATCTGATCTCAGGTCAGAATGGGTTAAAATAATCAATATAAATATTTCTGTAAAACTCTATGGGGGAAAAAAATGAATGGTTCAGTGGAACCAGAAAACCATGCCCACTGCTATGCCCTATGGTCAGATAATAAACCATGCCCACTGCTATGCCCTATGGTCAGATAATAAACCATGCCCACTGCTATGCCCTAGGGTCAGATAATAAACCATGCCCACTGCTATGCCCTATGGTCAGATAATAAACCATTCCCACTGCTATGCCCTAGGGTCAGATAATAAACCATGCCCACTGCTATGCCCTATGGTCAGATAATAAACCATTCCCACTGCTATGCCCTAGGGTCAGATAATAATCCATGCCCACTGCTATGCCCTATGGTCAGATAATAAACCATGCCCTCTGCTATGCCCTAGGGTCAGATAATAAACCATGCTCACTGCTATGCCCTATGGTCAGATAATAAAGGAGAAATGGCTAGAAAGGTTAAAAAAATAGCTGATCTACAAGATCAGCAATTTTCACAATATTTATCTGAGGAACAGAGTCAAACTAAATAACGCCTCAACTCAAATATGATTATTGGGCGGGGGGGGGGGGGGGGTTCCCCAGTTCAAATATGATTATTTTGGCGGGTTTCCCAGTTCAAATATGATTATTTTGGGGGGTTCCCAGTTCAAATATGATTATTTTGGGGGGTTCCCACTCCCCAGTTCAAATATGATTTTAGAGGGGTCCCCAGTTCAAATATGATTATTTTGGGGGGGTCCCCAGTTCAAATATGATTTTAGAGGGGTCCCCAGTTCAAATATGATTATTTTGGGGGGGTCCCCAGTTCAAATATGATTATTTTGGGGGGGTCCCCAGTTCAAATATGATTCTTTTGGGGGGGTCCCCAGTTCAAATATGATTATTTTGGGGGGGTCCCCAGTTCAAATATGATTATTTTGGGGGGGGTCCCCAGTTCAAATATGATTATTTTGGGGGGGGTCCCCAGTTCAAATATGATTATTTTGGGGGGGGGTCCCCAGCTCAAATATGATTATTTTGGGGGGGGTCCCCAGTTCAAATATGATTATTTGGGGGGGGGGTCCCCAGTTCAAATATGATTATTTTGGGGGGGGTCCCCAGTTCAAATATGATTATTTTGGGGGGGTCCCCAGTTCAAATATGATTATTTTGGAGGGGTCCCCAGCTTAAATATGATTATTTTGGGGGGGTCCCCAGCTCAAATATGATTATTTTGGAGGGTGGTGGCCTGAAAAGGTTGAGGATCACTGCAGTAGATCACCCAGACACCCACTGCTATGAGGTACACCCTTAGAGTATATATGAATAGAGATGGCACCCGAGTTCTCCTTCCATCCACTTGCATTAAGTTGCTCAAAAGCGCATGAGGCGATTTCACTCCTCCTTCCGGGTAGGAACGGAGAGCATTCTGGGATGGATTTGCGCCAAACACATGAACGCGCTGCCATTGAACGTGCACGAACGCGAACGAGCGTGCTGCCGTCGTGAACGTGCACAATGATAGTCAACGGACCAGCGCGTTCATGTGTTTGGGGCCAACTGCAATACCTTAATTCGGCCACTATGTCCATTTCTCCTCAGGGTTTCCTCTGGGTGCCTTCTCTATTCATATATACTCTAGTCCAGTGGTCCTCAACAGGCGGACCGCGGTCCACGACCGGACCGTTGCACACCTCTCTGCGGACCCTGGAGAAATGATATTTGCGTGGGCCGTGGCTCAGTGGGAGTGACCCCCCATCTCTCTCCCCATTTCCTGTCAGCCTAGTGAGCCTACTGTCTGTCCCTCCATAAAAAATATAAAATAAAGGCGAAGGCCACAAAAAAACATTAAAAAAAAAGAAGAAAGAGAAGAAGAAAAGTCACCGCAACCGCGAGTTTAATTCTCCGTTGTATTCGATGATCAATGCCGAGAAACGCAATTAACACTCTGACTGTGTGTATTATGGGCCGGCATGTCATGATGACAATGTCTCACATTCACACATTCAGTTGAATGAACAAAATTGGATTTTTGGAGGTGTGAATAATGAATATTTGTCAAAGTGAAAAAATATATTTTCATACTCTGCCAACCCAGTGTTGGTTGGGATGGGACCCGGTTTGTATAGCTTGGTTTGACTGTACTAAACCCGCAACTTTATTTGCGTGCGCATGAGACTGGACCATATTTGTGGACCTTCAACATTTCTAGTTGAGGACCCCTGCTCTAGTCTATGGGTAAACCCACCACTATGAGGTACAGGGGGGGTCACTCTGGAACAGAGGGCCTGCTTGCTATTAAGTGCATCAATTTGTAAAAGGAAAATAAATAGCAGCGTGAATCAATGAGGCGTCGTTATGAGCACGGCACACATGCTACCGCAAAACGCCCTCCCTCCTCTGTCGAGGAAGGCTGTAATTACACGCCTGGATAGAGGAGAGACGAAACCCAGAGCTAACAACGGGAAGGAAAATCGTTTCTCGTTGTCGAACAATGTTAAACATGTCAGGGACTTTCAGAGAGAAGCGTCCCACAGGGGGAGTAATGACAGAATGTGTTCCAGCGCACTTTTGTTGCGCGGCGCGGTGTGGCGAGGCGTGGCGCTCTCCAGACCCCTCCCCCTCAACGCTCGCCGCCCGGCGAACAGAGCTCAACAGAGCAGCGGGGGGGAAGGGCACAAAGAGAGGACATGATGCACCGTAGGGATTAACCCATTCTGACCTGAGATCAGATTCATACGAGGTTTCCACTGGACACACACTGGTCTGATGAACGCATTCTGACCTGAGATCAGATTCTAAAAAAATGTCAGTCGTTCTTCGATTTTTCAAAAATAGCAGACCTACAAGCTCGTAGCGCGCCACTCGGTGGCGCGCTACGAGCTTGTAGATCTGCTATTTTTCAATAGCTAAAGCATAACATGATGCCAACTACACCAAAATGGGTTCCCGCGTAAAATGTGTTAAAGAAAAAAGAAAATCATTCTCTATGACGGATAAAGTGCTGTTACAGTAGGCAAAGTTCCAATCTGAGTTTTGTGAAGCAGCGCCAAAGGAACACCCCCAGGCCCCACGCACACACACACACACACACACGCACGCACGCACACACACACGCACAGAAGAACTCTGTTTCCTAAACTAATAACACAATAATCGCTATAATTCGTTCTAAAGCTATACGTTCCTGCTGTTAATGGGGGTTTCAGAGTAAAAGCGGCAATGTCTTTCCGGCACCCCAGAGCTCCTATTTTGAAGGAATCCCGGGAATGATTGTGTTAAAATCGTCTCATATAAAGCATTGTGGTCCAAAAACTAAACAAGCTGTCATATCGTCTACGACCGTCATAGTCACTCATATTTGTCCGTTTCTATAGCGAAAACGTAACTATTTCAGTAGCAGTTAACATTATAGCGGTTTCTCTCAGTCAGTTGATTCTTCATGTCCATAATTATGAGTGAAACGGCCGGGATGACATGTTTATTTTTCTACCGTGTACAACGCAGCCCGGGCCTCCTCTGTCCAGAGCAGCCCCCCTCCCCATGTGGTGTTGTTCTCAATATCCTCCCCTCCCCTCCTGTCTCCTTCATGTCATATAAATGCATTCTGCTATAACCGTTCTATTCATCTCCGCCACACTCTTTTCCTGGTTCTCTGATCTCTTCTCCATCTTGGCACCGTCGTGAGCGACTTCCTGTCTTCAACCCCCCCCCCCCCCACCCCCCCACCACTCCCACCCCCACCCCCACCCCCCCCCCCCCATGGCGTCAGCTTTCCAGTAAGAAGAAGAAGAACCGTGTACCGTAGAGGCCACTGTAACAACAACCACAACATATTATGAGCAACTGAGCCTGATCACATTATAGCGGTGGCCGAACGGTTTGCGGAGCGGTCTTGATATATCGGAAGGTCCTCTCCCTCTCTCCCTCTCTCCCTCTCTCCCTCTCTCCCTCTCTCCCTCTCTCCCTCTCTCCCTCTCTCCCTCCCTCCCTCCCTCCCTCCCTCCCTCCCTCCCTCCCTCCCTCCCTCCTGTGCCATCTTAAAACTGTTTAAGTGCCAGGACCGTAAGCCCGTCTTATGGACGTCTTTGCAATGGGTGCCACGGACGACAAGACGTAATAATCTTTTTTTTTTAATACTTTTCTTTTTTTTTACAATTTTTTTTTAAAAGTCCTCTCTTTCTTTATAATGGTAGAATTGGCACTCAGAGCCTAAACTGGTGACCACCAGGTGGCGCTGAAGGAGTTTAAAGTATAAACAGACATTGCAAAAAGTACTATTGCTATAATAGGTTTGTGACTCACACTCATCAGCAGGCAGACAGACAGGCAGGCAGGCAGACAGGCAGGCAGGCAGACAGGCACAATAATAGCCCAAACGATACCCACTTGCGTGCCTTACTAATAAATCATCCCACGTAGTAAACAAACATCCCAGTTAGCCAACTACTGAAGCTCGCCATAGCCTGAATTAATTGGGCCATGTCAAATCCATGATATTCGCTTAACCTTCCTTTGGCGATGTATACAACCACAACTACAAAGGCTTAATGAAAAGGACATGGCGGCACAACACTGTGGACGATACGACGCACGGGTCTCAGGTTCAGAGGCTCAGCGAGACGCAGACACAGGTCTCAGGTTCAACCCATTCTGACCCGAGATCAGATTCTAAAAAATGTCTTCTACATCCTGACAGTTTTCTTGAAAAAGCTATGTTTCTACGTCGGTCGTTCTTCGATTAAAAAAATAAATAGCAGACCTAACAAGCTCGTAGCGCGCCACTCGGTGGCGCGCTACGAGCTTGTAGATCTGCTATTTTTCAATAGCTAAAGCATAACATGATGCGAACACCAAAAGGGGTTCCCGCGCCCCAAAAATGGGTTAACCTTCCAACCTCTCCAGTCGGAGGCCTTCTTCTTCTCGATAGCGTGGCTAAATATAATGTGCTGGAAACATGCGGCGACAGCACCGCGTACAACAACAACAACAACGTATAGCGCTGCATTTTTCCAGCTCAAATCCTTGCTTCTTGGGAGGGTCCCTGGATGGGAACAACACATTTTCAGACGGGGGGTCGGGCGGCGGGCCAATTACATATCATTTTTGGGGTCCTTTACATGAAATAGTTTGAGAACCACTGACACATAAAACATGAGGTTTTTCTGAAAACGGTCATGATTTAGACGACATTTTAGTATAGAATCTGGCGTCAGTCCCAAATGGGTTTATTTAAGCCTAATTTAATATACTTCGGAAATACACGAACTTCAAGGAATAACGGAGATCAGGTATTTTGGGGGCGAGCGAAGCACGACTTTAGGTTCTGCCACGCAATGACGCAACCTTCATAGAACCTCTCCTACCGTACGTGCACTGTGCTTACTGCCTTAACCCATTCTGACCTGAGATCAGATTCATACCAGGTTTCCACTGGACACACATTGGTCTGATTCACCCATTCTGACCTGAGATCAGATTCTAAAAAAAAAAAACGTTTTTTTTTTCTTTTTCAAAAATAGCAGACCTACAAGCTCGTATCGCGCCACTCGGTGGCGCGATATGAGCTTGTAGATCTGCTATTTTTCAATAGCTAAAGCACGACATGATGCTGACACCAAAATGGGTGCCCGGTCAGAATGGGTTCATAACCTCCAGCTATTCTTCATAATAACCTCTCTTACCGTACGGTATCATCTTTTTTTTCCTTCTCTCGTTGAAAGACTACGTGCACTTTACACACACACACACACACACACACACACACACACACACACACACACACACACACACACACACACACACACACACACACACACACACACACACACACACACACACGTCTGAAAACACCCTGTGGCGATTCATCTCCAATGAGGCTTCCCTTCTGTCGCAGACACTCAGTGGGTATATGGTTCTGGTTCTGGTGGAGATGCAGTCAGACACTCAGTGGGTATATGGTTCTGGTTCTGGTGGAGATGCAGTCAGACACTCAGTGGGTATATGGTTCTGGTTCTGGTGGAGATGCAGTCAGACACTCAGTGGGTATATGGTTCTGGTTCTGGTGGAGATGCAGTCAGACACTCAGTGGGTATATGGTTCTGGTTCTGGTGGAGATGCAGTCAGACACTCAGTGGGTATATGGTTCTGGTGGAGATGCAGTCAGACACTCAGTGGGTATATGGTTCTGGTGGAGATGCAGTCAGACACTCAGTGGGTATATGGTTCTGGTGGAGATGCAGTCAGACACTCAGTGGGTATATGGTTCTGGTGGAGATGCAGTCAGACACTCAGTGGGTATATGGTTCTGGTTCTGGTGGAGATGCAGTCAGACACTCAGTGGGTATATGGTTCTGGTGGAGATGCAGTCAGACACTCAGTGGGTATATGGTTCTGGTGGAGATGCAGTCAGACACTCAGTGGGTATATGGTTCTGGTGGAGATGCAGTCAGACACTCAGTGGGTATATGGTTCTGGTTCTGGTGGAGATGCAGTCAGACACTCAGTGGGTATATGGTTCTGGTGGAGATGCAGTCAGACACTCAGTGGGTATATGGTTCTGGTGGAGATGCAGTCAGACACTCAGTGGGTATATGGTTCTGGTGGAGATGCAGTCAGACACTCAGTGGGTATATGGTTCTGGTGGAGATGCAGTCAGACACTCAGTGGGTATATGGTTCTGGTGGAGATGCAGTCAGACACTCAGTGGGTATATGGTTCTGGTGGAGATGCAGTCAGACACTCAGTGGGTATATGGTTCTGGTGGAGATGCAGTCAGACACTCAGTGGGTATATGGTTCTGGTTCTGGTGGAGATGCAGTCAGAAACTTAGCCGTGTACTTGAATAAAGCCCAGTTCGGAGCATTTCATTAAGTGTGTTAGCTGTTATATTTCTTTGAGGACGTCAACATTTAAAAAGAAACAAGCTTGTAGGTCTGCTCTTTTTCAATATAGCTAAAGTACAATATAATTAGTTAAAACACCAGAAGGGATTCCTGCCCAAAATGGGTTAACCCATTCTGAACGGGAACCCATGTTGGTGTTACAGTAGCATCATGTTGTGCTTTAGCTATTTAAAAATAGCAGATCTACAAGCTCATATCGCGCCACCGAGTGGCGCGCTACGAGCTTGTAGGTCTGCTATTTTTTGAAAATTCGAAGAACGACTGACTTAGAAACATAGCTTTATCAGAAAGGGCGAAAACGCTGCAACTGTGCAATCGTGTATTTTGACCGAGAACTATAACCTACTTTTAAACCCCATATGTATCTACAAGCTCACAACAACACCTTACAGTTTTTAGACATGTTATTTTTTGGCCAAAACATTTTTTTTTTCTTTTCCGTTTGTCTAATATGACATGACAATAACAGGGACAACTGCCCCCCGCCCATCCATCCATCTCTGCTGTTCCCTTCAGAAGGAAGACGTGGAAATGAGTCTGGAGTGGCATGAGGCGACCGGACCGGACCGGACCGCACCTGACCGGACCGGGGCACAAAAAGCAAAGACAGGATACAGGACAGACGACATCGGCGGGGCGGGGACCAGAAAAATAAAAACAAACAGCGACAGGAGGCTTAAGAACGGAGCAAGGAGGTCTAAATGTGACATCATTAGAGATTGCTTTGTAATAAACTCGGAACAATCCAACGTTTTCTACTCGTCGTTCAACCGTGTTTTTAAGTATACGTGCTTCTATCGCGATGACATCAGCCGGCAGCGTATAACCCATTCTGACCGGGCACCCATTTTGGTGTTATAGCATCATGTCATGCTTTAGCTATTGAAAAATAGCAGATCTACAAGCTCATATCGCGCCACCGAGTGGCGCGATATGAGCTTGTAGATCTGCTATTTTTTTGAAAAATCGAAGAACGACTGACATTTTTAGAATCTGATCTCAGGTCAGAATGGGTCAATCAGACAAATGTGTGTCCAGTGGAAACCTCGTATGAATCTGATCTCAGGTCAGAATGGGATAACATGCAAGGTCAGAGAGACGGACACAGAGCTCGTCTCTACCCTCGCTAAGAATTGTCAACTAAAAAAAAGACTCGCTCCTGAGTCCTGTCTCATCATTATTTTAGTTTTTTCCAGAGGCATGGACTGCCATCCATGTTTACTAGCAGTATCTCACTCCATTGCCCTTGTCTGAACCTCTCTCTGTCTCTCTCTGTCTCTTCCGTTCCAATCCTTTCCCATTTTTATCCTGGCTCAGCCCAGCTGTCCCTCAACCTCCCCAGTGTTTGCCAACTGAAACTATGAAAAATAAATGTTCGTCGACTACCTTCTTTCACTGACGAACACTAAATGGAAACGAAAATGAAAACTAAGCTACGATGACAAAAACTAGGAGTAAATATACAATTTCGTCAACAGATAAAAACTATACACAAAAAATGTTAGAAAGGAACTATAGTGGACAAGTGATCGAGTAAAATTCATTTTACACTTGGTTGGCATGCTGAAAATAGCAGATCTACAAGCTTCAAGATCTACAAAGGTTTTAAATGATATTGTAAAGTAGGCCTACAGATACAGGTACTTAACCCATTTGGACCCGAGGACGATTCTACAAATGCCTTCGAAATACAGATAGTTTTCTGAAAGAAAAAAAAACATATTTTCAGATTGGGGTCCGCGGCCAAATAGAGATAATTCTGTGGGTCCTTGACGTGAAAAAGGTTGAGCATCACTAACACAGAAACATACGTTTTTTTTAGGAAAACTTTAGAAGCCTTTTTTCTTTAACCCATTCTGAACGGGAATCCATTTTGGTGTCGGCATCATGTCATTCTTTAGCTATTTAAAAATAGCAGATCTACAAGCTCGTAGCGCGCCACCGAGTGGCGCGCTACGAGCTTGTAGGTCTGCTATTTTTTGAAAAATCGAAGAACGACTCTGATCTCAGGTCAGAATGGGTTCATCAGACCAGTGTGTGTCCGGTGGAAACCTCGTATGAATCTGATCTCAGGTCAGAATGGGTTAGAATCAGCCTCAGGTCAAAATGGGATAATACCACCGTCCGTCCGTCCGTCCAAGCCTCAAACAAACACGAGCAGTTACAGACGGAACACACAACCACTGTCACATTATATATGGTTATAATATAATAATAATATATTATATATAGAGGCACGGTGAAGAACCAGACACGCACACGCACACGCACACACACACACAGTCACACACACCTGACAGCCTCCTGCTGTACGTCCTAAGGGGACAGGTGTGCCCTAAATAAAAACCAGCTGCTATTCTCTTCCCCCGACAGTTAAAAGGCGTCTCCATCCATCCAAGCGTACATGTTGTCGCTGTCGGGACAGGAAAAAAACTCACGTGTCCAAAAAAAGAAAACGTTACTTTTCAGGAATTTGAACAGATGAAAACGTGTGTTCCAAATGGAGTTATATTATTTCAGTCACAAAGCTCTGGTTAACCCATTCTGACCTGAGATCAGATTAAAAAAATGGCTATTACATCCTGACAGTTTCATTATTAACCCATTCTGACGTGAGATCAGATTCTAAAAGTGTCTTCGAGTGTCTTCGATTAAAAAAAAATAGCAGACCTACAAGCTCGTATCGCGCCACTCGGTGGCGCGATATGAGCTTGTAGATCTGCTATTTTTCAATAGCTAAAGCACAACATAGTGCCAACACCAAAATGGGTTCCCGTTCAGAATGGGTTAAGAAATTCAACTAAACTCAAAAACAAAAACTCAAGAGAAGAGTTGAACATGTTACTTCCGCAGCTCACGACGTTGTGAGCTTGTAGATCGGCTATTTTCTTTGCACTTTTTTGAACACTATTGCACGACAGTCTTGGGCATTCATTTATGGGGAAAATAAATCACACTTGTGTGAAGCGAGGGCCGCAGCAAGGACAGTCTTTCTATCAGATCAGATGACAACTTATGTTGTCATTTACTCATTAAATAATGGAAGGTCGGAACAATGACATGGCTCCCCGCTCATTCATAGACATTTCAAAAAGTATTTATTTAAAGACCTTATGAGCCTCGCACAAAGCCAAGTCATGTCGTGAAAAAATCACGACAACAAACACAATCTTTCGGGCCGAACAAATAATTAGAAAGAAGGAGAAAAAACTTTTTTTGTTGTTTTTCTTCTTTGTAATTATTTGTTTGGTCCAAAATATTGTGTTTGTACGACGCTTATAAGGTCTTTAACCCATTCTGAACGGGCACCCATTTTGGTGTCAGCATCACGTTATGCTTTAGCTATTGAAAAATAGCAGATCTACAAGCTCGTAGCGCGCTTACGAGCTTGTAGGTCGGCTATTTTTGAAAAATCGAAGAACGACTGAATTTTTTTAGAATCTGATCTCAGGTCAGAATGGGTTAATCAGACACAGTGTGTGTCCAGTGGAAACCTTGTATGAATCTGATCTCAGGTCAGAATGGGTTAAATAAATACCGTTTGAAATTTCTACAGGAAAAATGCATTGGGAATCATTTCCTGGGCCTGGCGTCGTCATGAAAGGGGGCGGGACTGCGAACGCTCTATACCGCAACGATTGAGCAAATTCTACTCCCAATTACGACGACTTCAAACACACTATTCAGCAAAGACACCGTACATAAAACCACCGCGACGGACACTCCATGTAATTACCATTATTAGGCCACTGCTCGCAGTAGATCTCAAGTGGATGTGCAGCTTAACGATTCTCCCGAGTGATGAACGGGGGGAAGGCAGAGCAGTCTTCCTATAACACTGACCGATGCCGCTCCCTTGGGACTTGATATTTATACCTCTACTACTAGCCAGCTATCATCATGACGGCCGGGCCGGCCCGCCAGGCCCGGCAGGCGGGCTGGACTCCTAGAGGGCTGCCCTAATTGCATCTATTAGTAACCTCTCTGCTGCAATGGTTCTGTTGTTGAGTGTGTGACACACACACACACACACACACACACACACACACACCACCTGGGTCTGGTGTGTTCATGGGTTACCACGTGGCTTCTCCGGCCGGACGTAACGCGTGTGGAAGGGAAAGGAGAACACGTTATTTCCGACCCAGTTCCTTTCCCCTCCATCAGGCGCCCCCGGCTGGCCAGGTATAGAGGCTGTATGTGTATGGGCGGTCAATGGCAAATTGTGGCTAGTTTCCAGCCTGCCATTAACCCATTCTGACCTGAGATCAGATTCATACGAGGTTTCCACTGGACACACACTGGTCTGATTAACCGCCATTCTGACCTGAGATCAGATTCTAAAAATGTCAGTCGTTCTTCGATTTTTCAAAAAAATAGCAGACCTACAAGCTCGTATCGCGCCACTCGGTGGCGCGATATGAGCTTGTAGATCTGCTATTTTTCAATAGCTAAAGCATAACATGATGCTAACGCCAAAATGGGTTCCCGTTCAGAATGGGTTAAAACAAACAACTTTAAGCACGCTCTATTCTTAGTAAAAAAAACGACCGGAGTTGCAAAGTTCTGAACTTGGACCCGCTCCTGTCCATCATTCTACACCGGAAATCTCTTCGCCAAAAATAGCAGCTCTTACACGCTTGTAAGGTCTGACATTTTGGGGCTCAAGTGGTCAGAGTATGACTCCTTTCTTCATATAATTGGTCCTCACTAAATGTCCATGAAAAAAATGCCACCGCCATTCTTTGTCTACTCGGTCTGTGTCTCATATTAGGAGGGCTGTGGGGCAGTTCAGAATCCCGTGTTCCAAATTGTTAGGCAGATTTCCTTCTTTTTTTTTTTGACCCGATTCTAAAAATGTCTTCTACATCCTGACAGTTTTCCATTCTGACCTGAGATCAGATTCTAAAAATGTCTTCTATGTCAGTCGCTCTTCGATTTTTTTTTAAATAGCAGACCTACAAGCTCATAGCGCGCCACCGAGTGGCGCGCTATGAGCTTGTAGATCTGCTATTTTTCAATAGCTAAAGCACGACATGATGCTAAAAATGGGTTAACTATTAAAACAAAACGCATTATGGCATTGTGACTGTTCAGGAATAGAAAGCCTGCGGTTTCTATCGGCTTGGATTCCCCATCGATGATGATGTCACTGGTGGACTATAGTGTAGCCTTTACATTTCCACAGGCACTAACCGCGGGTGTTGCTATGACTGCAGGTCAGATTGTAGAAGGGAAGGTTACATACATCTACTATAGCTATAGCTACACACACACAACCACAGTATCACCAGGAGACACACACACACACACACACACACATATAGTATGTTCACACCTCTCCCCCTGTGCCCTCTAACCAGTATGTAAGGTTAAATAAATAGAGGTTTTCATTCTCCTGCACCAAACAGAAATATTCACGCACTACTGGATCCAGAGACCAATTAAAATGAAAGTGACAGGAATGCGGGGAGAGAGAGAGAGAGAGAGAGAGAGAGAGAGAGAGAGAGCGCAAACAAACACACATTTTCTCATTCTCTGCAGAATGCTAGAAAAGGCGTGTGGTTTAAGAGACGAACCTCAGAAACTGTTGTCTGTGAAAATACACAGTGTGCCCAAAAGGCATGCATGGTACACCAGCATGGGCTCTGAACACCATGATACGGCATGCAGTGTGTGTGTGTGTGTGTGTGTGTGTGTGTGTGTGTGTGTGTGCGTGCGCGCGAGAGAATGAGAGAGTGTGTGCGAGTGTGAGAAGTTTGTTCAGTTCAGTTTGACCCACCGGTTTTGGAGATATGGCTCATAGAGTAATGTCTTACAGAGAAACAGCGAGTTGAGAAAACAGGCCTGAAAGGTTCACTTCTGTGGTCTCTAACATTACACCTATAGCTACATGTTTAAGTATTTATTTCAATATTTACATGCCTTCTGTGGTTTCTAAACATTGCACCTAGCTACATGTTTAAGCAGTTACGAGTACGGCATATTTCAGCTCCGACACTTATTTCAGACATGCTCTAGTTAGTATGTGAAGAGTCTGCCTGTGCCATTAACTCATTTTTGACAAAAAATGAGTTAATAGCACTGGTGAAAAGCTGGAGTTTGAGCGATGGCAGGCTCTCAGTCAAATCTGGTCACATATAGGTGCCAATAGGCGACTCGAATAGAATCACCAGACATCAGCATGAGCCCTGTATTCCATAATACGACATGCAGTGTGTGTGTGTGTGTGTGTGCGTGCGTGCGTGCGTGCGCGCGGGAGAGAGAGAGAGTGTGTGTGTGTGAAAAGAGAACATATAGGTGCTAATAGGCGACCCGAATGACATACTGTAGCGTCGAGCAAAAACCAAAAAAGCTCTTTCCTGGAGACTACCAACGACAGAATTAAGTGACTCTCTGTATGCGGAGAGGAAACGCTAACCAACACCTGAAATGCCACATTATGTGTCAATTAAAGATAATTCGTCTTTTAACCCATTCTGAACGGGAACCCATTTTGGTGTCGGCATCATGTCATGCTTTAGCTATTGAAAAATAGCAGATCTACAAGCTCATAGCGCGCCACCGAGTGGCGCGCTACGAGCTTGTAGGTCTGCTATTTTTGAAAAATCGAAGAACGACTGACATTTTTTTTTAGAATCTGATCTCAGGTCAGAATGGGTTAATCAGACCAGCGTGTGTCCAGTGGAAACCTCGTATGAATCTGATCCCAGGTCAGAATGGGTTAATGCCAGTAATCAACAGTTGGCAGATTGGTTGCAGAAGCTTTCAGTCTTTTATTTATCCACTCACTTTTCCTATATTGCGTTTATTAAGTTCCTCTAAAAGCTTTGCTTCCCCCGCTATCTCTCTCTCTCTCTCTCCCCTAATAGTGTAATTCATGCAGAGGAAGAGAAACAAGCCAAACAAATAGTCCGGGGCCATATTTCTCTCCTTTAATAAGCCCCCTAACCAAAATGGCCTCGCTCCCATCTCACAGCTCTTCTGTCAAAAGGAGCCAGGTGCGGAGCTAAAAGAAAAAAAACGACGGATATTGTAAATCAGACATGGTCGCACTACAGATCTCTCATTTCTCCCTGGGAGTGTAAGCACGCCACTCCTACACTCCTTTATGGCATTATGTTATACTTTAGCCATCGAAAAATAGCAGATCTACAAGCTTGTATAGGTCTGCTATTTTCTGAAAAATCATGAAAATGTGTCGCAAATCTTTGAATATATATTCTTTCAGAGCGAACGTTTTTAACTCAAATCTTTGCTTCTGGTGGGGTGGTCCCTGGAACAACATATTTTCAGATGGGGGGTCAGCGGCCAAATACAGATAATCTTGGGGGTCGTTGACATGAAAAAGGTTGAGCACCGCTGACATAGAAACACGTTTTTTCTGAAAACTGTCAGTATTTAGAAGACATGTGTAGAATCGTCCTTAGGTCGAAATGGGTTAGAGCACAGTGTGTGTATGTGTGTGCGTGCGTGCCTTGGATCTGTCCCCAGATTAAGTTAGATGAAGGCGACGGGGCAGAGCAGTGAATTGCACGACGCTGTGGCGCCCGCCACACACACACACACACACACACACACACACACACCACGGAGTTCATCTCCATCTTCTAAACCCGGACTTGGGACTCAATCTAAAAAACCCTCGATTTTGCCCCGCGGCAGCCAGGCTCAAACAACATCATTAACCCATTCTGACCTGAGATCAGATTCATACGAGGTTTCCACTGGACACACACTGGTCTGATGAACCTATTCTGACCTGAGATCAGATTCTAAAAATGTCAGTCGTTCTTCGACTTTTCAAAAAATAGCAGATCTACAAGCTCATAGCGCGCCACTCGGTGGCGCGATATGAGCTTGTAGATCTGCTATTTTTCAATAGCTATAAAGCATGACATGATGCTAACACCAAAATGGGTTCCCGTTCAGAATGGGTTAAATAAAGAGCCATCTCACTCCCCAGGCCTGGCTGCCAAGCATCGGTTCAGACCTCCTGACACGTTGGAAGGAGATAAAGGAAGATTGGACTTCGTTCGAGGGAAATGGAATGAAAACTAAGGGTTTTTCTTTCTTTCCCCTGCAGGGCTTGAGAGGTACGATTAAGTAACGCCTCTCTTTTCCCCGGGGCTGGAGAGGTACGATTAAGTAACGCCTCTCTTTTCCCGGGGCTGGAGAGGTACGATGAAGTAACGCCTCTCTTTTCCCAGGGCTGGAGAGGTATACGATTAAGTAACGCCTCTCTTTCCCCGGGGCTGGAGAGGTACGATTAAGTAACGCCTCTCTTTCCCCGGGGCTGGAGAGGTACGATTAAGTAACGCCTCTCTTTTCCCGGGGCTGGAGAGGTATACGATGAAGTAATGCCTCTCTTTTCCCGGGGCTGGAGAGGTATACGATGAAGTAATGCCTCTCTTTTCCCGGGGCTGGAGAGGTGTACGATGAAGTAATGCCTCTCTTTTCCCGGGGGCTGGAGAGGTACGATGAAGTAACGCCTCTCTTTTCCCGGGGCTGGAGAGGTATACGATGAAGTAACACCTCTCTTTTCCCGGGGCTGGAGAGGTATACGATGAAGTAACGCCTCTCTTTTCCCGGGGCTGGAGAGGTATACGATGAAGTAATGCCTCTCTTTTCCCGGGGCTGGAGAGGTACGATGAAGTAACGCCTCTCTTTCCCCGGGGCTGGAGAGGTATACGATGAAGTAACGCCTCTCTTTTCCCGGGGCTGGAGAGGTATACGATGAAGTAATGCCTCTCTTTTCCCGGGGCTGGAGAGGTACGATGAAGTAATGCCTCTCTTTTCCCGGGGCTGGAGAGGTACGATGAAGTAACGCCTCTCTTTTCCCGGGGCTGGAGAGGTACGATGAAGTAATGCCTCTCTTTTCCCGGGGCTGGAGAGGTATACGATGAAGTAACGCCTCTCTTTCCCCGGGGCTGGAGAGGTATACGATGAAGTAATGCCTCTCTTTTCCCGGGGCTGGAGAGGTACGATGAAGTAATGCCTCTCTTTTCCCGGGGCTGGAGAGGTATACGATGAAGTAACGCCTCTCTTTTCCCAGGGCTGGAGAGGTATACGATGAAGTAACGCCTCTCTTTTCCCAGGGCTGGAGAGGTACGATGAAGTAATGCCTCTCTTTTCCCCGGGGCTGGAGAGGTATACGATGAAGTAATGCCTCTCTTTTCCCGGGGCTGGAGAGGTATACGATGAAGTAATGCCTCTCTTTTCCCGGGGCTGGAGAGGTATACGATGAAGTAATGCCTCTCTTTTCCCAGGGCTGGAGAGGTATATGATGAAGTAATGCCTCTCTTTTCCCAGGGCTGGAGAGGTATACGATGAAGTAATGCCTCTCTTTTCCCAGGGCTGGAGAGGTATACGATGAAGTAATGCCTCTCTTTTCCTAGGGCTGGAGAGGTACGATTAAGTAATGCCTCTCTTTTCCCAGGGCTGGAGAGGTATACGATGAAGTAACGCCTCTCTTTTCCCAGGGCTGGAGAGGTATACGATTAAGTAATGCCTCTCTTTTCCCAGGGCTGGAGAGGTATACGATGAAGTAATGCCTCTCTTTTTCCTAGGGCTGGAGAGGTACGATTAAGTAACGCCTCTCTTTTCCCGGGGGCTGGAGAGGTATACGATGAAGTAATGCCTCTCTTTTCCTAGGGCTGGAGAGGTACGATGAAGTAACGCCTCTCTTTTCCCAGGGCTGGAGAGGTATACGATGAAGTAACGCCTCTCTTTTCCCAGGGCTGGAGAGGTATACGATGAAGTAACGCCTCTCTTTTCCCAGGGCTGGAGAGGTATACGATGAAGTAACGCCTCTCTTTTCCCGGGGCTGGAGAGGTACGATGAAGTAATGCCTCTCTTTTCCTAGGGCTGGAGAGGTATACGATGAAGTAATGCCTCTCTTTTCCCGGGGCTGGAGAGGTATACGATGAAGTAATGCCTCTCTTTCCCCAGGGCTGGAGAGGTATACGATGAAGTAATGCCTCTCTTTTCCCAGGGCTGGAGAGGTATACGATGAAGTAATGCCTCTCTTTTCCTAGGGCTGGAGAGGTATACGATGAAGTAACGCCTCTCTTTTCCCGGGGCTGGAGAGGTACGATGAAGTAATGCCTCTCTTTTCCCAGGGCTGGAGAGGTATACGATGAAGTAATGCCTCTCTTTTCCCGGGGCTGGAGAGGTATACGATGAAGTAATGCCTCTCTTTTCCCAGGGCTGGAGAGGTATACGATGAAGTAATGCCTCTCTTTTCCTAGGGCTGGAGAGGTACGATTAAGTAACGCCTCTCTTTTCCCGGGGGCTGGAGAGGTATACGATGAAGTAATGCCTCTCTTTTCCTAGGGCTGGAGAGGTACGATGAAGTAACGCCTCTCTTTTCCCAGGGCTGGAGAGGTACGATGAAGTAATGCCTCTATCAGTTTGGAAAGTAACTTATTATTACTTAGACCGGATGGACGATTCTACAAACGTCTTCTAAATCATGACAGTTTTCGGAGAAACCCCATGTTTCTCCATGTCCGTTGTTCTCAAACTACGTCATGGCAAGGAGACCCAGAATTATCTGTATTTGGCCGCGGACCCCCATCTCAAAATATGTTGTTCCAGGGACCCCCCCCATTGAAACAACCCCCCCCTCCTCCCCAGAAGCAAAGATTTGAGTCAAAAACATTCTCTCTGAAAGAAAATATTCAAAGATATACAGTATCCACCACATTTTCAAATTTTTTTAGCAAATCTACAAGTTCGTATAGGGCAGCACTCGGTGCCGCGCTATGAGCTTGTAGATCTGTTATTTTTATAACAGCTAAAGTAAAGTACAACGTAATGCTTTAACCCATTCTGACCTGAGATCAGATTCATATGAGGTTTCCACTGG
>NC_139706.1:2333354-2368870 GCF_964188405.1 Protomyctophum parallelum | reverse complement strand
GAGATAAAGGAAGATTGGACTTCGTTCGAGGGAAATGGAATGAAAACTAAGGGTTTTTCTTTCTTTCCCCTGCAGGGCTGGAGAGGTACGATTAAGTAACGCCTCTCTTTTCCCCGGGGCTGGAGAGGTACGATTAAGTAACGCCTCTCTTTTCCCGGGGCTGGAGAGGTACGATTAAGTAACGCCTCTCTTTTCCCAGGGCTGGAGAGGTATACGATTAAGTAACGCCTCTCTTTTCCCCGGGGCTGGAGAGGTACGATTAAGTAACGCCTCTCTTTTCCCGGGGCTGGAGAGGTACGATGAAGTAACGCCTCTCTTTTCCCAGGGCTGGAGAGGTATACGATTAAGTAACGCCTCTCTTTCCCCGGGGCTGGAGAGGTACGATTAAGTAACGCCTCTCTTTCCCCGGGGCTGGAGAGGTACGATTAAGTAACGCCTCTCTTTTCCCGGGGCTGGAGAGGTATACGATGAAGTAATGCCTCTCTTTTCCCGGGGCTGGAGAGGTATACGATGAAGTAATGCCTCTCTTTTCCCGGGGCTGGAGAGGTGTACGATGAAGTAATGCCTCACTTTTCCCGGGGGCTGGAGAGGTACGATGAAGTAACGCCTCTCTTTTCCCGGGGCTGGAGAGGTATACGATGAAGTAACACCTCTCTTTTCCCGGGGCTGGAGAGGTATACGATGAAGTAACGCCTCTCTTTTCCCGGGGCTGGAGAGGTATACGATGAAGTAATGCCTCTCTTTTCCCGGGGCTGGAGAGGTACGATGAAGTAACGCCTCTCTTTCCCCGGGGCTGGAGAGGTATACGATGAAGTAATGCCTCTCTTTTCCCGGGGCTGGAGAGGTATACGATGAAGTAACGCCTCTCTTTTCCCAGGGCTGGAGAGGTATACGATGAAGTAATGCCTCTCTTTTCCCGGGGCTGGAGAGGTATACGATGAAGTAATGCCTCTCTTTTCCCGGGGCTGGAGAGGTATACGATGAAGTAATGCCTCTCTTTTCCCGGGGCTGGAGAGGTATACGATGAAGTAATGCCTCTCTTTTCCCAGGGCTGGAGAGGTATACGATGAAGTAATGCCTCTCTTTTCCCAGGGCTGGAGAGGTATACGATGAAGTAATGCCTCTCTTTTCCCAGGGCTGGAGAGGTATACGATGAAGTAACGCCTCTCTTTTCCCAGGGCTGGAGAGGTATACGATGAAGTAACGCCTCTCTTTTCCCAGGGCTGGAGAGGTATACGATGAAGTAACGCCTCTCTTTTCCTAGGGCTGGAGAGGTACGATTAAGTAATGCCTCTCTTTTCCCAGGGCTGGAGAGGTATACGATGAAGTAATGCCTCTCTTTTCCTAGGGCTGGAGAGGTACGATTAAGTAACGCCTCTCTTTTCCCGGGGGCTGGAGAGGTATACGATGAAGTAATGCCTCTCTTTTCCTAGGGCTGGAGAGGTACGATGAAGTAACGCCTCTCTTTTCCCAGGGCTGGAGAGGTATACGATGAAGTAATGCCTCTCTTTCCCAGGGCTGGAGAGGTATACGATGAAGTAACGCCTCTCTTTTCCCGGGGCTGGAGAGGTACGATGAAGTAATGCCTCTCTTTTCCTAGGGCTGGAGAGGTATACGATGAAGTAATGCCTCTCTTTTCCCGGGGCTGGAGAGGTATACGATGAAGTAATGCCTCTCTTTCCCCAGGGCTGGAGAGGTATACGATGAAGTAATGCCTCTCTTTTCCCGGGGCTGGAGAGGTATACGATGAAGTAACGCCTCTCTTTTCCCGGGGCTGGAGAGGTACGATGAAGTAATGCCTCTCTTTTCCCGGGGCTGGAGAGGTATACGATGAAGTAATGCCTCTCTTTTCCCAGGGCTGGAGAGGTATACGATGAAGTAACGCCTCTCTTTTCCCAGGGCTGGAGAGGTATACGATGAAGTAACGCCTCTCTTTTCCCAGGGCTGGAGAGGTATAGGATGAAGTAACGCCTCTCTTTTCCTAGGGCTGGAGAGGTACGATTAAGTAATGCCTCTCTTTTCCCAGGGCTGGAGAGGTATACGATGAAGTAATGCCTCTCTTTTCCTAGGGCTGGAGAGGTACGATTAAGTAACGCCTCTCTTTTCCCGGGGGCTGGAGAGGTATACGATGAAGTAATGCCTCTCTTTTCCTAGGGCTGGAGAGGTACGATGAAGTAACGCCTCTCTTTTCCCAGGGCTGGAGAGGTATACGATGAAGTAATGCCTCTCTTTCCCAGGGCTGGAGAGGTATACGATGAAGTAACGCCTCTCTTTTCCCGGGGCTGGAGAGGTACGATGAAGTAATGCCTCTCTTTTCCTAGGGCTGGAGAGGTATACGATGAAGTAATGCCTCTCTTTTCCCGGGGCTGGAGAGGTATACGATGAAGTAATGCCTCTCTTTCCCCAGGGCTGGAGAGGTATACGCTGAAGTAATGCCTCTCTTTTCCCGGGGCTGGAGAGGTATACGATGAAGTAACGCCTCTCTTTTCCCGGGGCTGGAGAGGTACGATGAAGTAATGCCTCTCTTTTCCCGGGGCTGGAGAGGTATACGATGAAGTAATGCCTCTCTTTTCCCAGGGCTGGAGAGGTATACGATGAAGTAATGCCTCTCTTTTCCCGGGGCTGGAGAGGTATACGATGAAGTAATGCCTCTCTTTTCCCAGGGCTGGAGAGGTATACGATTAAGTAATGCCTCTCTTTTCCCAGGGCTGGAGAGGTATACGATGAAGTAATGCCTCTCTTTTCCCAGGGCTGGAGAGGTATACGATGAAGTAATGCCTCTCTTTTCCCAGGGCTGGAGAGGTATACGATGAAGTAATGCCTCTCTTTTCCTAGGGCTGGAGAGGTATACGATGAAGTAATGCCTCTCTTTTCCCAGGGCTGGAGAGGTATACGATTAAGTAATGCCTCTCTTTTCCTAGGGCTGGAGAGGTACGATTAAGTAATGCCTCTCTTTTCCCAGGGCTGGAGAGGTATACGATGAAGTAACGCCTCTCTTTTCCCAGGGCTGGAGAGGTATACGATTAAGTAATGCCTCTCTTTTCCCAGGGCTGGAGAGGTATACGATGAAGTAACGCCTCTCTTTTCCCAGGGCTGGAGAGGTATACGATTAAGTAATGCCTCTCTTTTCCCAGGGCTGGAGAGGTACGATGAAGTAATGCCTCTCTTTTCCTAGGGCTGGAGAGGTACGATTAAGTAACGCCTCTCTTTTCCCGGGGGCTGGAGAGGTATACGATGAAGTAATGCCTCTCTTTTCCTAGGGCTGGAGAGGTACGATGAAGTAACGCCTCTCTTTTCCCAGGGCTGGAGAGGTACGATGAAGTAATGCCTCTATCAGTTTGGAAAGTAACTTATTATTACTTAGACCGGATGGACGATTCTACAAACGTCTTCTAAATCATGACAGTTTTCGGAGAAACCCCATGTTTCTCCATGTCCGTTGTTCTCAAACTACGTCATGGCAAGGAGACCCAGAATTATCTGTATTTGGCCGCGGACCCCCATCTCAAAATATGTTGTTCCAGGGACCCCCCCCATTGGAACAACCCCCCCTCCTCCCCAGAAGCAAAGATTTGAGTCAAAAACATTCTCTCTGAAAGAAAATATTCAAAGATATACAGTATCCACCACATTTTCAAATTTTTTTAGCAAATCTACAAGTTCGTATAGGGCAGCACTCGGTGCCGCGCTATGAGCTTGTAGATCTGTTATTTTTATAACAGCTAAAGTAAAGTACAACGTAATGCTTTAACCCATTCTGACCTGAGATCAGATTCATATGAGGTTTCCACTGGACACACACTGGTCTGATCAACCCATTCTGACAAGAGATCAGATTAAAAAAATGTCACTCGTTCTTCGATTTCTTCAAAAATAGCAGACCTACAAGCTCGTATCGCGCCACTCGGTGGCGCGATACGAGCTTGTAGATCTGCTATTTTCCAATAGCTAAAGCATAACATGATGCCGACACCAAAATGGGTGCCCGTTCAGAATGGGTTAAAACACCAAAAGAGGTTCCTAGGCTAGTAATACTGGATGGGTTAAAGATGGAGTGCTGTGATTTTTGTATTCTTTGCCATAATATCTTTTATCCACGACTAGATTGCGGTATAGGATTGATGATTGGTCTGTTCTTTTTCTTACAGCTTCTCAGAGTGGTATTGTGTGTCTAGGGGCGTGCACCGGCCGTGCACTGAGAACTCTTTTCATTTCCTTGTTCATGTTCTTGAACAAGGACAATAAAACTCTTATCTGTCCATCATAGTGTATTGTTGTACACTAACGTCAATAACCCATTTTGGTGTTTTTGTGCTATGCTTTAGCTATTGAAAAATAGCAGACCTACAAGCTCGTAGCGCGCCACCGAGTGGCGCGCTACGAGCTTGTAGGTCTGCTATTTTTGAGAAAAACCGAAGAACCGCTGACATAGAAACATGGCTTTTTCAGAAAACTGTCAGGATGTAGAAGACATTTTTAGAATCTGATCTCAGGTCAGAATGGGATAAGCAATTTGCGCCCACACACACACACACTGTATGATATACCGGAGAAAAGAGAATTTAACTCAAACAAAACAACACGACGCGGCGTGGTAATTATACAGCGCTCTGAAACCAGAGAAGAACCAAGAGTGAGCACACACCATTTCACCGCCCCCCCCCCCCTGGTGTTAATTTAACCCATTCTGACCTGAGATCAGATTCTAAAAATGTCTTCTATACATCCTGACAGTTTTCTGAAAAAGCTATGTTTCTATGTCAGTCGTTCTTCGATTTTTCAAAAATAGCAGACCTACAAGCTCGTAGCTATGAGCTTGTAGATCTGCTATTTTTCTACAAATGTTTTCTAAATCCTGGCAAGTTTTCTGAAAGAAAAAAAAAACACATGTTTCTGTCAGTCGTTCTCAAACATTTTCATGTCAAGGACCCCCAAAAATATATGTACGGTAATTGGCCAACGACCCCCCATTTGAAAATATGTTGTTCCAGGGAACCCCCCCATGTACATGTCGCTATAGGCCTTATTTTGTGAATAATAGTTCTTCAGGTCCATGCATTCTCTGAAATCCTCTCTGGTGGGCGCAAGCTGCATTCAATAGCCAATTACTGCAAACTATACATGGGATCAATGTGTATTTGTTTTCCTCCTAAAAGTAGACACTCAGGGCTTTCATTCAGTGTGTAGTATGTATATGATATTATTTGTGTTCATTTTTATATCTGTCTGTCAATGTCTGTCAACTTCAACCTTCCATATCTCTGCTGTTTTTTCAAGCGAGCAGCGTGCAGCGAAAAGCAGGTGTTAGAAAAAGGTCAATATCTCCAGAATGGAAGATGGTAGAATCATAATTCTTTTTTTAAATTGAAGTGGACAAGTTTGGCTTTCTTTTGATTTATGCGGTGTGATTCTCCCTATAAGAGGCCCCTCGCTGTGGGCCCCTAAAAAGTTCAAAAGTCCAATGTTAATCGCTTAGCACCACCAATCCTGAGAAAATTGAAACCTGTAGCAATCAATGTGTTAAGCAAAGATTGGAGTTAAAAACGAACACTCTGAAAGAATATATTAAAACATGTGCGCCACAAAAAAAAAAGAATAGCAGACCTACAAGGCAAGCTTGTATGAGCTTGTAGATCTGCTATTTTTCAATAGCTAAAGCATAACAATGTTTAAAACACCAAAAAGGGGTTCCCGTTCAGAATGGGTTAAGCAGTGGCGTGCCAGCTCTACCACCATGCCTGCCTTCCCATAACCTCGTTCCCCCCACCCCCCCCCTCCCCCTCCCCTCCCCTCTCTCTCTCTCTCTCTCTCTCTCTCTCTCTCTCTCTCTCGCCCCGTACCCTCCCGACTACCTCATCATTTCCCAGGGTTCTCATCATCCCAGCCAATCATCATGCAGTCGACGGGCCTCCAAACAAAAGTCCTCGATGACATCACAGCCGGGCCTCTCGGGGAAAGGGAAAAAATACCATTTGCATTCTGTCTTAATTTCTTTCTTTCTCTCTTTGCCTTTCCCACATGGGGCAGGGACAGGATGGAAACCAATTCACAAAATCATAACATTTAAAAAAGAAATGTGCAAAACATCACATCAGACATGTCATTGGCGACCTGCAACGTGTGATGCGGGGTGTGTGTGTGTGTGCGTGCGCACTCGTGCGTGTGCGTGCACACACACACACGTACAGAGATGAAAGAGTATTCTCAGTCTCTCAGATCCCACTCGGAGAGCGAGGCCGATATGAATCTGTGTTTCTTTCAGTGCGTTTGGAATGCCAGACCATTCTCCTGTAGTGTTGACTTCTGACGTCATCTCAGATAAAGACACACCTCACAAACGCACAAGCATCAGGCCGACCATCTTTAAGCCCTTCTGACCTGAGATCAGATTCATACGAGGTTTCCGCCGGACACACACTGGTCTGATGAACCCATTCTGACCTGAGATCAGATTCTAAAAAATGTCAGTTGTTCTTCGATTTTTTTCAAAAATAGCAGACCTACAAGCTCGTATCGCGCCACTCGGTGGCGCGATATGAGCTTGTAGATCTGCTATTTTTCAATAGCTAAAGCATAACATGATGCCGACACCAAAATGGGTGCCCGGTCAGAATGGGTTAAGCCCTTCTAATCCTACATCTCAGACAGAGAACTATCTCTCTCTCTCTCTCTCTCCCTCTCTCTCTCTCTCTCTCTCCACACACCCTGGTGTGCGCGTGGCTGTGCGTATGCATGTATTGACGGCTAACCCGAAGGTCATTCGCCCAATTGTGCCGTTCAGAACGGGCGAATCATGTAATGCACGATCCATGTAAAGACTCAAGAGCCTTGGATAAAGGCGCTATATAAATGCACCGTTTACCTTTCACAATGTCTCTCTGCCATTTTCTGTATTCCCTCAATGCCCTACAGGTAGAGAGAGAGACGAGAGAGAGAGAGAGAGAGAGAGAGAGAGAGAGAGAGAGAGAGATTTTGGTTGGAGCCAACAACAAGTTCAAGATTTCTTATTGGTGACGATAAAAAAATGAGGAAAGGAAATATGGGCGAGCTGTGTTGAAAGCTCCCGAAAGACAGACACGCACGCACGCACGCACGCGCACGCACACACACACACACACACACACACACACACACACACACACACACACACACACACACACACAAATGACCTGGGGGGGGGGGGGGGGTTCAGTCACAACAACCAACCACCCAAATAAGACACGAGGACAAAAACACAAGCCGACGTTGTGATAGCATCTACTGAGGGGGGAAGGGGGGGGAGGGGGGAGGGACAGGGAAGAATGGAATAAACCAATTAAGCCAGATAAACCTTTATATTACTCCCACTGCACTGGAGACCCACTGCTATGGAGGATGAGAGGGGGGGGGGGGGGGGGGGGGGGGGGACAGTGAGCTGTGGTTTTTCTGGGAGCCAAACATTGAAATGAGCTACTTCAAGTTCATGGTATCAAACAGCCTATATGCAACAACATAATTACAAAGACTGTATATACATACACAGATCCGCTGGAGCTAATGGACTTTTAATTTTTCCCAGTTAAGAGCACTTTTCAACCTGTTTTATAGACGGTATAATCTTCAATGTGAAGCGGTGTACACTTTATATATGGGCTATTTGGTCGTTTAACCCATTCTGAACGGGAACCCATTTTGGTGTCAGCATCATGTTATGCTTTAGCTATTGAAAAATAGCAGATCTACAAGCTCATAGCGCGCCACCGAGTGGCGCGCTACGAGCTTGTAGGTCTGCTATTTTTTGAAAAAAAAATTGAAGAACGACTGACATTTTCAGAATCGGATCTCAGGTCAGAATGGGTTAATCAGACCAGTGTGTGTCCCAGTGGAAACCTCGTATGAATCTGATCTCGGGTCGGAATGGGTTAAAATAGGCTCAAAGTAACAACCCGGTGTTTACTGTGTGTACCCTCAAACTATTTTCCATTGCCTATAAAGCCCAATAGGTCAAGGTCAAAACCATACGATTAGTCACACACGTTACCGCAGTGAAATTTGTTCTCCGCATTTGACCCCATCTCTGGGAGAGGTGAGCCGCAGCGCTCGGGATCATTCGTTGATTTGACACCCCCCCCCCCCCCCCCCCAAGGCTCGCATGAATGCAGACTATAGCTTCTCGTCTTTAGCGTAAATAAAAATAAAGTTTTTGCTTCTCACCAATACAAAAGGCGGGTTGTGTCATTGGAAAGCCTACTTTCCTTAGTGGACGCACTCTGAACCCCCCCACCACAAAAAGCAATTAGGGGGGGGGGGGGGACCAGAGCATTAGAGCTATGGAGTCTGGACCAGAGCATTAGAGCTATGGACCAGTAGCATTAGAGCTATGGACCAGTAGCATTAGAGCTATGGACCAGTAGCATTAGAGCTATGGACCAGTAGCATTAGAGCTATGGAATCAGAGCATTAGAGCTATGGAGCAGAGCTATAGTGGCGGAGGTGCCTTTGGGTTCCAAGCAGATGGACCCGTTGGCCCGGGTCCCGTGAGTCACTCTCATGTTTAGCTTCTCTAAGTGCAGCTCTTCTCCCCCCTAATAAAAAACACTCAGAAAGAGGCCACGTCAAACCCTCGGCTTAATCACAGAGATAGGACAATGAATATGCAGAATAGATTTGCACAGTTAATGCTGAAATCCCTGAGTTTAATCATGTCGACTCCCCCCGGCAGACAGAGGTGATTTGGGCTAAACAACTGGGTGTAAGCAATTCAGAAATGCAAATAAAAACAACACTGTTATTTTAAGTCTTTGCTAGTGCTGTTATTGTAACAGCACTAGCAAAGACTTTAGGGAGGTGTGTCGTATTGGGATGGCTTTAGGGAGGTGTGTCATATTGCTTTAAAAAACTATAATGCGGCTTTAAACACAAATCTGAATTGGTCCTTGCTTGTAAATATTGGCTCGTTTTAATAAATCCTGTACACGTTTTAACCCAATTTTCTATTCAAACTCTATATCCTTAATTCCATCTCTGCATAAACCAGCCTGTCAGGATGTCCATTTGCTGGTCGTCTTAAGACAATGGCATGTTTACCCTCAGTCGGATTCCCATTTAGATGGTGGGCTAAGTGTGGTGTGCGTGTGTGTGTAGATGTGTGTGTACATGTGTACGTGTGTGTGTGTGTGTGTGTGTGTGTGTGTGTGTGTGTGTGTGTGTGTGTGTGTGTGTGTGTGTGTGTGTGTGTGTGTGTGTGTGTGTGTGTGTGTGTGTGTGTGTGCGCGCGTGTGTGTGCGTGCGTGCATGTGAAACAATGCTAATGCCAGACTAGATTCCCTCTACACACCATCCTCCATATTGCCTTCCACAGGAGCAATTATTTCAGAGTTGACTTAGCCTAACCTGAACCCAAGATATCAAACAGATATGGATGGATACCTCCACTGACTTGATTCCAGAACAAATATTCTGCACTCTGACATTATTATGCAAATTATTATTTGCAAATGTAAAAACAGAGTGTAATACATAACACTCAGAGCTGCAGGATTCTGGAGAAAGAATTATAGTCCTGATTATTTAGAAAATCACTAAGGCGCGATTCATCATACTCATACTCATACTATTTTTAGAGCCGGATAAAAGTCGGTTCGGCTCTGTAGAGCCTACAATGTGACGTCATTTGGCTCTGTAGAGCCTACAATGTGACGTCATTTGGCTCTGTAGAGCCTACAATGTGACGTCATTTGGCGCTGTAGAGCCTACAATGTGACGTCATTTGGCTCTGTAGAGCCTACAATGTAAGGTTGGGCGATATGCCAATTTTTTTCAACCGCCCATCGTCTGACAAATATTCGCCGATTAACGATGTATTCGTGTCATAAAAGTAAAGTGAGAACAGCTCACTGCAGGTCGCAAAAAAGCCAGATCTACAAGCTCTCAAGGCGCCGCGTCCTGCCTGTTTTTGCAGCTCCGTTCGCTAGGCGTTGAGAGCTTGTAGATCAGTCTGTTTCTGCAGCACAGCTGCGCAGCCAGGGTAACTTGCTCCCTTGCCTGCCCGCACCGGTCAGTCGGAGGCTCGGAGCGGAGCCCACAAGCTGCTGCGGCCAGGCTGCTGCTGATCTACAAGCTCTCAAGGCATCGCGTCCTGCCTGTTTTTGCAGTGCCGTTCGCTACGTGTTGAGAGCTTGTAGATCTGTCTATTTTTGCAGCGCTGGTGTCGGTGTTCGTTCACGTTGTCAATAAAAATAACTTAGATTACAGGCAGATATGAAGTTCAATCAGTGGGTTGCAGCACCAGTAGGGGCTACACGCTAAGCTAATGCTAAGCTAAGCGCTATTATGATCCCCGAGCCTATACACTAACACTAGTAGACAGTTTTTTTATTTCCCCCCCCCCGACTTCACGGGTGAGGCATTGGGATTGTGATGAGACACGAGACAGCAGTGTGCATTCTGTTGTGACTGTATATTATTAAACTGCATGGGTCTGGACTCCGGAGCTTAAACAACATGTAGGCTACAGCCTTCCTCAGCTCCCTCAGCTCCCAGCCTTTACTTTGGCTGGCGGCTGCCGTAAGTGCCGTGCCCCGGTGCCCGATGCTGCTGAGTGCGGGGACTGTGGGAGCATACATTATAACGGAGGAGGTGATTTCCACCCGGCCGCTGTTACTACTTTGCTGGGCCAAATTGATTCACATGTTGCTCACACTTTACAGGTTAATTGGGCTAAATCGTCCCGAGAAATCGCCTAATAAAAATATTCGGCGATTGGATTCGTATATTCGCGATTGACGATGTATTCGTATCGTCACCCAACCCTACTACAATGTGACGTCATTTGGCTCTGTAGAGCCTACAATGTGACGTCATTTGAGGTTCGTGGGGGGGGGGGGGGGGGGGGGGGGGTACCGTCCTAAAGTCGGCTCTTCGGTGCTACTGAAAATTTGTGAAGAGCCGAAATCATTTCGGCACTACAGCGCCGAAACAGCGGTTCCGATTCTGAGCGATTCTGATATTATACAGAGGACCACAATGGAAACAAGTCTACCTGATAATAAAGTATTCAGTCAATCAATAAATAGCCTACACACTTTTCCAAGTGTCCTACTGAATGACTACTGAATTTTTTTTAATTATTTTTTTTTGCTGGTGAAAACCGATTAAATAATGGGTATTATTTTGAGACCGATATCTATGGCTGATTCCGATTATGCTACACAGCTACAGATTAATCGTGCATCTAGTAATCACGATTCATTATCACCATTATTGGTATAATTTTCTAAATCAGTCGTTCCCAAACTTTGACATGTCAAGTACCCCCAAATGGACATGTATCAACCTGAGGACCCCCATTCGTAGCATACGGCTCCAGCAGTGATTCTCTGAGGACCCCCATTCGTAGCATACGGCTCCAGCAGTGATTCTCTGAGGACCTTCATCCGTAGCATACGGCTCCAGCTAGGGTTGGGTGACGATACGAATACATCGTCAATCGCGAATATACGAATCCAATCGCCGAATATTTTTATTAGGCGATTTCTCGGGACGATTTAGCCCAATTAACCTGTAAAGTGTGAGCAACATGTGAATCAATTTGGCCCAGCAAAGTAGTAACAGCGGCCGGGTGGAAATCACCTCCCGTTATAATGTATGCTCCCACAGTCGCCGCACTCAGCAGCATCGGGCACCGGGGCACGGCACTTACGGCAGCCGCCAGCCAGAGTAAAGGCTGGGAGCCGAGGGAGGCTGTAGCCTACATGTTGTTTAAGCTCCGGAGTCCAGACCCATGCAGTTTAATAATATACAGTCACAACAGAATGCACTGCTGTCTCGTGTCTCATCACAATCCCAATGCCTCACCCGTGAAGTCGGGGGGGGGGAAATAAAAAAACTGTCTACTAGTGTTAGTGTATAGGCTCGGGGATCATAATAGCGCTTAGCTTAGCATTAGCTTAGCGTGTAGCCCCTACTGGTGCTTCAACCCACTGATTGAACTTCATATCCGCCTGTAATCTAAGTTATTTTTATTGACAACGTGAACGAACACCGACACCAGCACTGCAGACAGATCTACAAGCTCTCAACGCGTAGCGAATGACCCCCATCCGTACGGACGGCTCCAGCAGTGATTCTCTGAGGACCCCCCATCCGTACGGACGGCTCCAGCAGTGATTCTCCATGGTTTCCATTTCAAAGACCCCCACCTCGACACGCATTAGTCTACAGACAGACGTCCATTTTAATGGAATGTCTTACCTCTCTGGGACGCCCAATTTATATTGTGAAATCAAAGTTAATTTTAACTCTGAGAGTGTACAAATGGAATCTAATACATATATGCTAATTTGGCTTTGGCGTGTAAGAACATAAAGGAGGATCAAAGTGTTGGGTTACAAACTACAGCATGTCAGCTGGACTGTGTGTGTGTGTGTGTGTGTGTGTGTGTGTGTGTGTGTGTGTGTGTGTGTGTGTGTGTGTGTGTGTGTGTGTGTGTGTGTGTGTGTGTGTGTGCCCTCCCTTTAGAGGCATCCCAATGTGACGAGGAGGATCCATGCATAAAATAGAAGTGGACTAAAAAAAGACCTTCATGAGAACAATGTATATGAGGATGGGCTGTGCAGGGTGGGGTGGGGGTCCCTCTGATCTCCATTACTCATACAGCCAAGCCTATACTGGAAGGTGCATGCGCACGCACACACACACACACACACACACACACACACACACACACACACACACGCACGCACGCACGCACGCACGCACCGTGTCTTCAGGGCAGATCCTTGGCCATTCTGCTTTGACAGCACTTATTCCTGAGATCTCACCTCCTCCTCCTCCTCCAAGCCAATCACACACAGAGACAGACACGCCATCTACATGTGGGAACAGGAGACTCCCCCGCTCCCATCGCCCAGGACGCCACCCGCCCGCCACCAACCAAACGCACACGTGTGCAGAAATACATGTATTTTATCTGATCCCATGGGGGGGAGGGGGGGGGGGTGTTCTAGTATCGTAAATGGAATGTAAAGGCTGCTGTGTGTGTGTGTGTGTGTGTGTGGTATGTGCGGTGCACACCAGTGTTGATTTGGTCGACTAATACAGGGGTTCTCAACGTTTTGGGCCGGGGACCCCCCGGAGATGCTTTGGCAATGTCTCGGGACCCCCGCCCCGCCCCGCCCCCTCCCGACCCCCAATATAAATTGACTGCTACCATAACCTTAATAATAGAGACAATCTAATACACCATAAATAAATGCTGAGACCAGATATAATCATTAGGGAAGGTGTATGCATGTAACCTGACGCTGCCAGATCCAAGAAGCTTGCTACACAAATTTGTTTCACAGCTTATTGGGATCTGGGATCGCGGAAGCAAATTCGATGTCGGGGCTGTTCCTTTTTTTCAAGATACTTGGTAGATGATTGGATGGGACCGTCTGTCTATCACCGTGTGGGCGTGCAAACACAACCAATCATATTGACGTGTCTATATAGCTTCACGTCCGGTTTCGCACATATCCCGCCCTTAGCTCACGCTGATTGGTCCGGTACGGAACGGATTTTTGTCAGCTCAACTGCCTGAGAGATCCCAGATGAGTGCTGTGTTGGGGAACATGGTTACCCAATACCGCCCTCATCTGGCAGCGTCAGGTTAGTATGCATGTACTATGTGTACTATAATGTAAACTCTTAATTTCCACTTTACAGCCATTCAGTTGCTAAAAAAAAAATAATAATAATAATTTGGCGACCCCCAGAGGGGTCGCGACCCACGGGTTGAGAACCCCTGGACTAATACTATGACAAAGAAATGTTCGGTCGACTGCCTTTTTTTCACTGACGAAAACTAAAATAGAAACTAAATAAAAAACTATGCTGCGATGACTATAGGACTAAATACATTGACAATTGTGTCAATAAAAAAAAAAGTAGTCCAAAATGTTAGGAAGGGACAAGAGATCCAGTATAAGTCATTTTACACTCGGTTGCATGCTGAAAATAGCAGATCCACAAGCTCACGACGCGTCGCAGTAAAAATAAAGTGTAAAATCTTAAAGGGTAAGACCACTTTTTTTGAGGTTTGGGTTGTGTAGTTACTTTGCCATGATGCAACTCCAAATGTGGACAAGAAATAAAAAAATACTGCTCCAGTGATTAGAAATTGATAATTCAAAATATGCTCCTCATTGACTTACATTGTAGCTAAAACAGCTCTCAAAGTCACTCTTTTAGTACGTAAACAAACACAAACTAAGTTGATTCAGACAATATAGAGCATCACCAAAACTCATGTGGTTTTATTTTTTCATAAAAATGTTAGATTCCTGTTGATTTTACTATTTGAAGATCTGGATCCGAATCCATGGATCCAGTCCGTGTTTTCTTCCCAATAAAATGGACAAATCAACAGGAAGATAATATTTTTATGAAAAAATAAAACCACATGAGTTTTGGTGATGCTCTATATTGTCTGAATGTGTTTGTTTACGTACTAAAAGAGTGACTTTGAGAGTTGTTTTAGCTACAATGTAAGTCAATGAGGAGCATATTTTGAATGATCAATTTCTAATCACTGGAGCAGTTATTTTTTATTTCTTGTCCACATTTGGAGTTGCATCATGGCAAAGTAACTACACAACCCAAACCTCAAAAAAAGTGGTCTTACCCTTTAACAGCTTAAAGTTTCAAATAAGGGTGAAACGCTAAAGTGGCGCCGACGTGTTCCTGTCCTAACTGAGTTAACAGCTTGTCGACGGCACGTCCGTTCGTTCGCTCAAACCTCGGCGTGCACAAAACGGACCACGAATGGTTGTTCCATTCCAGCTTAAATTAATCCTAAAAAACGGACAAGACTCTCTTCTGATGTCTCGCGCGCGCGCGCACGCATTGCACGTGCACTGCACACACCCATACACACAAACATACAAAGCTGTAGTGCAACACACAAAGGCAGCTGGACCTGCGGCGAGTGTGACAACACTCCCTATTCATTTGCCACGTCTTTGCCCCCGGAGACTCTACACCCACGCACACGTGTGTGTGTGTGTGTGTGTGTGTGTGTGTGTGTGTGTGCACATATATTATTCATTTGCATGCGAGCAGCATGAACTGAGCGTCTCTGCGAGGGGAGATAAGGGGCTTCTTTATTTCAGCCCCTCCGTATCCAAGCGTGAATGAACCCGTGCACGTGTGTGCGTGTGCGTGTGCGTGTGTGTGTTGTGTGTGTGGAGGTCATGTGTGTGGGTCGTATGTGTATGGGTCGTGTGTGTATGGGTCGTGTGTTTGGGTCGTTTACATGAGTGCACACACTCACGTGAACGTGTGTGCGTTTGTGTGTGTGTGTGTGTGTGTGTGTGTGTGTGTGTGTGTGTGTGTGCGTGCGTGCGTGCGTGCTCCCCGTCCCTTATTAAACGGAGCGTTTGTGAAAAGGAGGAGTGGAAACATGGAGAAAGTGTCTGGGAAGAGGAAAAAAACAGGAAGGGGGAGAGGAATCTCTAAAAACGAGGAGGAAGGGCTCATCATTATCATGTTTTCCAAGAAGAACTGATCTACAAGCTAACAACACGTCAACAAGAAGAACTGATCTACAAGCTAATAACACGTCAACAAGAAGAACTGATCTACAAGCTAATAACACGTCAACAAGAAGAACTGATCTACAAGCTAATAACACGTCAACAAGAAGAACTGATCTACAAGCTAATAACACGTCAACAAGAAGAACTGATCTACAAGCTAATAACACGTCAACAAGAAGAACTGATCTACAAGCTAATAACACGTCAACAAGAATAACTGATCTATAAGCTAATAACACTGATCTACAAGCTAATAACACTGATCTACAAGCTAATAACACGTCAACAAGAAGAACTGATCTACAAGCTAATAACACGTCAACAAGAAGAACTGATCTACAAGCTAATAACACGTCAACAAGAATAACTGATCTATAAGCTAATAACACTGATCTACAAGCTAATAACACTGATCTACAAGCTAATAACACGTCAACAAGAAGAACTGATCTACAAGCTAATAACACGTCAAACAAGAAGAACTGATCTACAAGCTAATAACACGTCAACAAGAAGAACTGATCTATAAGCTAATAACACGTCAACAAGAATAACTGATCTACAAGCTAATAACACGTCAACAAGAATAACTGATCTACAAGCTAATAACATGTCAACAAGAAGAACTGATCTACAAGCTAATAACACGTCAACAAGAAGAACTGATCTACAAGCTAATAACACGTCAAAAAGAAGAACTGATCTACAAGCTAATAACACGTCAAAAAGAAGAACTGATCTACAAGCTAATAACACGTCAAAAAGAAGAACTGATCTACAAGCTAATAACACGTCAAAAAGAAGAACTGATCTACAAGCTAATAACACGTCAACAAGAAGAACTGATCTACAAGCTAATAACACGTCAACAAGAAGAACTGATCTACAAGCTAATAACACGTCAACAAGAAGAACTGATCTACAAGCTAATAACACGTCAACAAGAAGAACTGATCTACAAGCTAATAACACGTCAACAAGAAGAACTGATCTACAAGCTAATAGCACGTCAACAAGAATAACTGATCTACAAGCTAATAACACGTCAAACAAGAAGAACTGATCTACAAGCTAATAACACGCCAAACAAGAAGAACTGATCTACAAGCTAATAACACGTCAAACAAGAAGAACTGATCTACAAGCTAATAACACGTCAACAAGAAGAACTGATCTACAAGCTAATAACACGTCAAACAAGAATAACTGATCTACAAGCTAATAACACGTCAAACAAGAAGAACTGATCTACAAGCTAATAACACGTCAAACAAGAAGAACTGATCTACAAGCTAATAACACGTCAAACAAGAAGAACTGATCTACAAGCTAATAACACGTCAACAAGAAGAACTGATCTACAAGCTAATAACACGTCAACAAGAAGAACTGATCTACAAGCTAATAACACTGATCTACAAGCTAATAACACGTCAACAAGAATAACTGATCTACAAGCTAATAACACTGATCTACAAGCTAATAACACTGATCTACAAGCTAATAACACGTCAACAAGAATAACTGATCTACAAGCTAATAACACGTCAACAAGAAGAACTGATCTACAAGCTAATAACACGTCAACAAGAATAACTGATCTACAAGCTAATAACACTGATCTACAAGCTAATAACACTGATCTACAAGCTAATAACACTGATCTACAAGCTAATAACACGTCAACAAGAAGAACTGATCTACAAGCTAATAACGCGTCGTTACACATTCTGTTTGGCAAGCGACGGCGCGTGATAGCATCATGTTGTTCAACCCTGTGGACTTAGACTCTTTCAAACAGCGTCATGTTCAACCCTGTGGACTTAGACTCTTTCAAACAGCGTCATGTTCAACCCTGTGGACTTAGACTCTTTCAAACAGCGTCATGCTTGTGACTGCAACTTGTGACTGCAACTTGTTCCTGTTCGCAGATGACTCAGCACTGCTGGTCTCGGACAGGAACAAACTGCAGGTTGAAAAGACCCTCAGCTCTGAACTCGGTAGAATCTGCACCTGGCTCGCTGATAACAAACTATCCTTACACCTGGGAAAAACTGAATCCATCCTCTTCGGATCAAATAGTAATCTCAGCAAGGCAGATGGCTTCTTGGTTAGAGTGGGTGACAATATTATCACACGAAAAGATCAAATTACCTACCTAGGTTCCATCCTGGAGGCCAATCTTTCCGGTGATAAGATGGCCACCAACATAATCAAAAAAGTCAATCAAAGAACAAGATTCCTTTACAGGATCTCCTCACTGGTCAGCAAAAACACCTTGAAGACCTTAACAGGAGCCCTCGTACAAGGTTTCTTTGACTATGCATCCACCTCTTGGTACCACAGCACCTCAAAGGCCCTTAAAACAAGGCTCCAGACCTCCCAAAACAAACTGGTCAGGCTCCTACTTGGCCTCACCCCCCGAACCCACCTCACCCCTGCCCACTTTGACAGGCTGGGATGGCTTAGGGTCGTCGACAGAGTACAGCATCTTGCAATGGGTCTGGTCCACAAGATTCGATACACCACCAAGATACCCATGTACCTGTCTAAATACTTCCTTAATGTAAACGAAGTCCACACCCACAACACCAGAGGGAGTGCAACAAACCATGTACAACCCAGATTCGGCACAAACAAGGGACTAAATTATTTTCGCTCCTATGCCACCAAAATGTGGAACGCCCTACCAACAGTCATTAAGACATGTGAATCCCTTGACTCCTTCAAAACCGCTCTCAAAGGGCACCTACGGATGGCTGCAATTCGAAACTGGCCTCTGTAAAATCTGAATCCCCCCCACCCCCCCACCCCATTTTCCCTCACTGTATATTGTATCTTTTCCCTTTTTTGCTTCCCATATGATGAATTTAGCTACATAGAAATGTCTATTTGTATGTCTCTAAATGTTTGTATGTCTTTAAATGTTTTGATGAATTGAACAATGTGGACCCTGTTGTAAACAAGTGTAATGCTTAATTGGGTCGTCCACTCACAGTTGACAGTCTTTGTATTGAGTTTGTGCTTAAAATGTACTGTAAATTCTACAAACTGTTAATAAATATTTCAATCAATCAATCAATCAAAATGTTCAACCCTGTGGACTTAGACTCTTTCAAACAGCGTCATGTTCAACCCTGTGGACTTAGACTCTTTCAAACAGCGTCATGTTCAACCCTGTGGACTTAGACTCTTTCAAACAGCGTCATGTTCAACCCTGTGGACTTAGACTCTTTCAAACAGTGTCATGTTCAACCCTGTGGACTTATTAGACTCTTTCAAGGGGGGCGGTTACAAACAGATTAGATTCCAACGTTGCCAAGATCGGTCACCCACAACTCTGGGGTGAGGGCAACGTAATTCAAACTCTTAAGTTACTCTCCATGTTCAAACAGCCCCACTGGTGACTCACCCAGAATGACTGTATTTTGGAAATATTAACCAAATAATCAACAGCTGAACGGATGTGTCCAAAAGGGTTGTGACTTTGTCTCCTAGCAACATGAAAGCACTCAAATGAAACACGTCTCCAGTGAGAGATTCGCGGACCCTAGGTTCATCTATAAAAAAAAACGCACCACACACACACACACACACACACACACACACACACACACACACACACACACACACACACACACACACACAGCACACACCCTCCATGTTCCCATGTTAACCAACAGCAGTCAGAAAGCCTGTCAACATTAACCCATTTTGACCAGAGATCAGATTCTAAAAAAGTCTTCTACATCCTGACAGTTTTCTGAAGAAGCCATGTTTCTATGTCAGTCGTTCTTCGATTAAAAAAAAAATAGCAGACCTACAAGCTCGTAGCGCGCCACTCGGTGGCGCGCTATGAGCTTGTAGATCTGCTATTTTTCAATAGCTAAAGCATAACATAATGCCAACACCAAAAGGGGTTCCCACACAAAATGGGTCAACAACACAACAGTGTCAATAGTCACAGCTTGGGTGCCGAGTCTGGTCCAAAACGCCACATCATGTCCTGCTTTCAACACGGCGAGACAGAAGGAGAGAGGGAGAGAATTGTGCCTGCCTTGTCGTGACAAACAACTCCTGCGTCACGCTAAGTAATAAGCATACTAATATAACAGTTCAGACGAGTTCTCTCTCTCTAACTCTCAGCCCATCTGTGCATACATGCATGAACAGCAGTCTAGCCATCCACACACACAGACCGCCGACAGACGCTGGAGCTAGGGCGGTCGGGACAGATAAGGACAGAGAATCAGACATCGCCGTCCGTTACGACTTAAGACATTTAGCCAGACCATCTTATATACTGTATACCTAACGACGCCATGCGAACACTGGTCTTTAGTGATTATGGGAATGAAGCAAAGCAGCAACTCGAGGGCACGGTGGGTGGGTGGACTGTTGCTTGGGTGGGTGGACCCGTGGCTTAACCCATTCTGACCTGAGATCCCTGGCCGGGATTTGGGGCCGGGATTAACCGACATCTAGGATAATGCGCCAGGTGGCTGCGGTGCAGTAGCATTCCCCTGGACACAGGGATCTGACAGTGGCATCCCCCTGAACACAGGGATCTGACAGTGGCATCCCCCTGAACACAGGGATCTGACAGGTGGCATCCCCCTGAACACAGGGATCTGACAGGTGGCATCCCCCTGAACACAGGGATCTGACAGTGGCACCCCCCCTGAACACAGGGATCTGACAGGTGGCATCCCCCTGAACACAGGGATCTGACAGTGGCACCCCCCCTGAACACAGGGATCTGACAGGTGGCCCCTGTGCAGTGGCATCCCCCTGAACACAGGGATAATGCGCCAGGTGGCCGCGGTGCAGTGGCATCCCCCTGGACACAGGGATCTGACAGGAGCCTCGGATGACCCCAGGCTTCTCTCCCGCGAGGCACACATTCCGTCTCTCTCGGGGACAAACAAGGGCTGTGCTCCGTCACGCCATTGTCCTCTTCAACCCATTTTGGGAGGGAACCCCTTTTGGTGTTTTAAGCATTATGACCTGAGATCAGATTCTAAAAATGTCAGTCGTTCTTCGATAAAAAAATAAATAGCAGACCTACAAGCTCGTAGCGCGCCACTCGGTGGCGCGCTATGAGCTTGTAGATCTGCTATTTTTAAATAGCTAAAGCACGACATGATGCTAACACCAAAATGGGTTCCCTTTCAGAATGGGTTAAGCATTACGTTATGCTTTAGCTGTTGGAAAATCTGTTGAAAAATCACCCATTGTCCTCTTTAAAACGCCGATATACTTTGGTGACCCCCAGGGTTCATATTCCAAGTCCCCCCCACCCCCACCCCCACCGCAGTATTTTTCGGCCTCCACAAAACCTATATGTGAAAATACCTTGATGTGCGAGCACATCTGGTAAATTGGTTATTTATAAGCTATTTTCACCGAATGTTTGATTTTCACCGAATGTTTGCCTATTACCATCCCTGTACTTTCTGCCTATGTTCATCCACTTGAGTTACAATGTTTTTTTTTACCAGCGGCTTGTTAAAGCGCTGGCCAATGAAAGCCCCCCTCCCCCCCCCCCCCCCCCCCCCCCAGCTGGCCAATGAAAGCCCATGAGAACTATAGACGACAGATCCACATGCTAGTCTGATCAGTTTCTGATTGGCTGCCTCGTCTCTACGCAACCAGGCAGACACTTCTAACCCATTTTGGGGTCGGGAACCCCTTTTGGTGTTTCTAAGCAGTATGTCATACTTTTATCTATTGAAAAATAGCAGATCTACCAGCTCATAGCGCTCGTCGTATAGCGTGGCACTCGGTGCCGTGGTACGAGCTCGCAGGTCTGCTATTTTTGAGAAATCGTGAAAATGAGGCGCAAACCTTTGAATATATATTCTTTCAGAGCGAACGTTTTTTAACTCAAATATTTGCTTCTGGGGGGGGGGGGGGGGTTGGCATCATGTTATGCTTTAGCTATTGAAAAATAGCAGATCTACAAGCTCATATCGCGCCACCGAGTGGCGCGATACGAGCTTGTAGGTCTGCTATTTTTTTTAAATCGAAGAGCGACTGACATTTCTAGAATCTGATCTCAGGTCAGAATGGGTTCATCAGACCAGTGTGTGTCCGGCGGAAACCTCGTATGAATCTGATCTCAGGTCAGAATGGGTTAATGCCATCGTCTCTAAACGGTCGCACGAGCGTTTATAGAGTTTAGACCAAAAAGAAAATGGACACTCGGGGGAGCCAGGCTTGCGACAGGGGTTAGTTAGGGGTTAGCAACCCCTGTGCAAACCCTGAGCGAGAAATGACCGCTATACGGACAAGAGCATAGCCCTCTCTCCATCTTTTATAAGAACGGATATAAAAGCAGGCTGTGTGTGCATGCATTTAATGAAGTGGTGCAGTGCAGCCATTCCAGGAGTTGCCATGTTGTGTCTTTTATCACAAGCCCAGGGCAAAATCTAGGACTATCTCATGGGCTGAAGTACCAGGAGAAATAAAAGACAGGAAGACACATGAATGCTTGTACATGTGTGTGTGTGTGCACCTGCATACACTACAGACCTAAGTGCACACACACACACACACACACACACACACACACACACACACACACACACACACACACACACACACACACACACACACACACACACACACACACACACACAAACAATTCAAAAGCAGTCAATGAATGGAAGGGAGCAGGCAAGGGAGGCAGTCGAGCAGGTGCTGTGTTTATGGAAGATATGGCTTCTGTCCACCTCAGCATTTCTAAAACACACACGCGCGTGCACACACTTTATCTCCCCTCTCCTATGGAGAGGGGAGATAACTACAGTGTAGGTCATTCTTTTACTCTCTCTCCCTCTCTCTCTCTCTCTCTCTCTCCATCTCTCTCTCCCCGCTGTTCCTTCCTCTCATCCTCCTGAGTACCGTCCCATTCATCCTCTGGTCCTCCACACACTGGGACCTATCTAATCGTGGGCTCTACACACCCTCCAGCAACCTAGTCCCCATATATGGTTGACATGGGGAGTCGAGCAACGGACTTGAAGTCATGCTTCCTTCATGCCCGAGTGTCCAAGTTGCTCCTTTACACCTGACAGGGGGGGGGGGGGTTTCCCTGGTTGGACGTATAGCGCGTGGAAGGAACACGTTATTCCGACCAGTTCCTTTCCCCTCCATCAGGCGCCCCGGCTGGCCAGGGGGAGGTATATAGAGACCAGGATTACTGCATGTTTTTTGTGAGGGTACCTACTCTAGGGGACACGGGGAGAACATGCAAACTCCACACAGAAAGGCCCTTTTGACTGGGACCTATCCTATCCTATACTATACACCACACAACAACACAGCACTGATGGAGGAGGAGGAGGAGGAGGAGGAGGGGAGCTCGTCAACAGAGAGGAGACAACCGGAGAGACAGACAGAGAAATGGAAGGAGGCTCTCAGGCTCCAGAACAGTAGATTAGAGAAAACAAAGAACAGGCAAACGGCAAATACACGGAAGGGGGAACCCTAAGAGACGGATTCCTTTCCCTGGTGTTTCTTCTTGCACCGTGCTGGAGGCCTGAGGCCCTGATCCACATTTTGGAGAGTGCTTAGATGTACCATCGACTGATACGCGCTGAATATGGAAATGCTAAATATTCTAAACCATTTGAAAAACGTATATTTTATGAACCACGTTCAACCCCGATATGCCTATTATTTTTTTGGGAATGTCATTATAGGCAAGATCATCATTTTCTAATTATGTTCTATAAGACCCATTGTGAGCTTAATGTAGATCATTTACAAACTTATTTTTAAGTGGTGCAAACCACTTCCTTAAGTGAGTATGTGTGTGTGTGTGGGTAGCTGGCTGGGTGGCTGGCTATGAGCATGAAAACAGCATGGTTGTTTTTCACCACCTGTGCAACGTAACACACACACAAACACACACGCACAGTAACTGTATATATGGTGATTAGGGCTGTCAGTTCACCTCTATAATCCAATTCGAATTTCATTGCTAAATTATTTGTAATATTCGGAAATATTCGAATATTTACATTGTTTATTTTAGATCATATTTAGCCTATAATAATACACAGAATATAATACGATGCATGTTCTGTCCACTAGAGGCCCCCCCCTTCCAAACGACAAAGCAGTACTTTCAGTTTCAGCACACGTAATAATGGTTTTCACGGCACAAAATAGCGTTTAAACTGTTTTATTGAGCACAGTGCACTCAGCACGGTAAGATTGTTGTCTGTCTATAGTGCAAATGCATTTTACAGTGAGTGAACGTGAAACGTAAAACGACAGGCCTAGCGCGAGACCCACCGAATGCTTGTGTTTCCACGGACATTATGTCATGTCATTGCGGTCACTCTAAGCGCCGCCGCTCCTCCGGACATTTCGAAACTTTTCGGGGGTACCGCCTGGGTTCTGCGCGACGGGCTTGACCATGCGGAGTAGCCCTCGTCGGCCCGCTCAGGACCCACGGAACCGCGGGCTTGTTAGCGGCGGTACCGCGAGGCCACGGCGCCTAGAACGCACGAAAATCGAGCCTCCGAAAATATTTTCGAGACATTTCGACGTTTTTGACCGCGTGCTCAGCCTTTGCAATCGGGGTCCTTGTCACCTTCGTGTAGCTGGCTAGTCTCCGCTCATTTATCACCGGGCCACTAAGCCGTCTCTATTACGGTCGCGAGGCCATGGGGTCCGGAACCCGGCCCACATTCGCTCGAGACGTGAACGTGCACGTTTTCACATGCAGTGGAAGCGGCCGGGGAGATATCACAGCGGTAGATTCGTTACTCAATACATTTAGTGAGCGGATAAAATAACATAAAACAAATAAAAATATTAAATATAATTAATAAATGATAAAAGCTCCATTCGAATGGCAATTTTAGCTTTCGAATATATATATTTTTTTTAATATTCGAATTTCTTTCATATTATGACAGCCCTAATGGTGATTTATACGGCTGGACAACGAGACCTCAGAGGTTCCCCCGGTCTGAAGAGCCAGAGGGGAGACGTTCCCCCTGGTCTGAAGACCCAGAGGGGAGACGTTCCCCCGGTCTGAAGACCCAGAGGGGAGACGTTCCCCCTGGTCTGAAGACCCAGAGGAGAGACGTTCCCCCTGGTCTGAAGACCCAGAGGAGAGACGTTCCCCTGGTCTGAAGACCCAGAGGAGAGACGTTCCCCCGGTCTGAAGACCCAGAGGGGAGACGTTCCCCCTGGTCTGAAGACCCAGAGGGGAGACGTTCCCCCCGGTCTGAAGACCCAGAGGAGAGACGTTCCCCCGGTCTGAAGACCCAGAGGGGAGACGTTCCCCCTGGTCTGAAGACCCAGAGGGGAGACGTTCCCCCGGTCTGAAGACCCAGAGGAGAGACGTTCCCCCGGTCTGAAGACCCAGAGGAGAGACGTTCCCCCGGTCTGAAGACGCAGAGGGGAGACGTTCCCCCTGGTCTGAAGACCCAGAGGAGAGACGTTCCCCTGGTCTGAAGACCCAGAGGAGAGACGTTCCCCTGGTCTGAAGACCCAGAGGAGAGACGTTCCCCTGGTCTGAAGACCCAGAGGAGAGACGTTCCCCCTGGTCTGAAGACCCAGAGGAGAGACGTTCCCCCGGTCTGAAGACCCAGAGGGGAGACGTTCCCCCTGGTCTGAAGACCCAGAGGAGAGACGTTCCCCCGGTCTGAAGACCCAGAGGAGAGACGTTCCCCCGGTCTGAAGACCCAGAGGGGAGACATTCCCCCTGGTCTGAAGACCCAGAGGAGAGACGTTCCCCCTGGTCTGAAGACCCAGAGGAGAGACGTTCCCCCTGGTCTGAAGACCCAGAGGAGAGACGTTCCCCCTGGTCTGAAGACCCAGAGGAGAGACGTTCCCCCTGTCTGAAGACCCAGAGGGGAGACGTTCCCCTGGTCTGAAGACCCAGAGGAGAGACGTTCCCCCTGTCTGAAGACCCAGAGGAGAGACGTTCCCCTGGTCTGAAGACCCAGAGGAGAGACGTTCCCCTGGTCTGAAGACCCAGAGGAGAGACGTTCCCCCTGGTCTGAAGACCCAGAGGAGAGACGTTCCCCCTGGTCTGAAGACCCAGAGGAGAGACGTTCCCCCTGGTCTGAAGACCCAGAGGAGAGACGTTCCCCCTGTCTGAAGACCCAGAGGAGAGACGTTCCCCCTGGTCTGAAGACCCAGAGGAGAGACGTTCCCCCGGTCTGAAGACCCAGAGGAGAGACGTTCCCCCTGTCTGAAGACCCAGAGGAGAGACGTTCCCCCTGGTCTGAAGACCCAGAGGGGAGACGTTCCCCCGGTCTGAAGACCCAGAGGGGAGACGTTCCCCCGGTCTGAAGACCCAGAGGGGAGACGTTCCCCCGGTCTGAAGACCCAGAGGGGAGACGTTCCCCCTGGTCTGAAGGCCCAGAGGGGAGACGTTCCCCCCGGTCTGAAGACCCAGAGGGGAGACGTTCCCCCGGTCTGAAGACCCAGAGGGGAGACGTTCCCCCGGTCTGAAGACCCAGAGGGGAGACGTTCCCCCTGGTCTGAAGGCCCAGAGGGGAGACGTTCCCCCGGTCTGAAGACCCAGAGGGGAGACGTACCCCCGGTCTGAAGACCCAGAGACGAGGTGAGAGGGATGAGAGAGACGTATGGCGAGGCTAATGGGGCGAGGAGGAAAACCCATTAAAGAGTGCAGAGCAGACCATCCCCTCGGAGGCGGTGGCATCAGGATGACAGAGAGCGCCCGGGGCGTGTAAAGAATGAGTGCTCTGCTGAGGACATCGTCTGCTTCCGAACTCGGTGAAAACTGGTCTCAGTTCTGGGGAAAAAACAGTCGGCAAAAATAGCCACTCTAAAACCTGTCCGTTTTTACTAAAACTACAACATGACGTCAGTGAGAACCACCTCTCTCCCCAGCCCTCCTCTCTGTTTTTACTAAAACTACAACATGACATCACTGAGAACCACCTCTCTCCCCAGCCCCTCCTCTCTGTTTTTACTAAAACTACAACATGACGTCACTGAGAACCACCGCTCTCCCCAGCCCCTCCTCTCTGTTTTTACTAAAACTACAACATGACGTCACTGAGAACCACCGCTCTCCCCAGCCCCTCCTCTCCGTTTTTACTAAAACTACAACATGATGTCACTGAGAACCACCACTCTCCCCAGCCCTCCTCTCTGTTTTTACTAAAACTACAACATGATGTCACTGAGAACCACCGCTCTCCCCAGCCCTCCTCTCTGTTTTTACTAAAACTACAACATGACGTCACTGAGAACCACCGCTCTCCCCAGCCCCTCCTCTGTTTTTACTAAAACTACAACATGACGTCACTGAGAACCACCGCTCTCCCCAGCCCTCCTCTCTGTTTTTACTAAAACTACAACATGACGTCACTGAGAACCACCTCTCTCCCCAGCCCCTCCCCTCTGTTTTTACTAAAACTACAACATGACGTCACTGAGAACCACCTCTCTCCCCAGCCCCTCCTCTCTGTTTTTACTAAAACTACAACATGACGTCACTGAGAACCACCTCTCTCCCCAGCCCCTCCTCTCTGTTTTTACTAAAACTACAACATGACATCACTGAGAACCACCGCTCTCCCCAGCCCCTCCTCTCTGTTTTTACTAAAACTACAACATGACGTCACTGAGAACCACCGCTCTCCCCAGCCCCTCCTCTCTGTTTTTACTAAAACTACAACATGACATCACTGAGAACCACCGCTCTCCCCAGCCCCTCCTCTCTGTTTTTACTAAAACTACAACATGACATCACTGAGAACCACCTCTCTCCCCGGCCCCTCCTCTCTGTTTTTACTAAAACTACAACATGACGTCACTGAGAACCACCGCTCTCCCCAGCCCCTCCTCTCTGTTTTTACTAAAACTACAACATGACATCACTGAGAACCACCTCTCTCCCCGGCCCCTCCTCTCTGTTTTTACTAAAACTACAACATGACGTCACTGAGAACCACCGCTCTCCCCAGCCCCTCCTCTCTGTTTTTACTAAAACTACAACATGACATCACTGAGAACCACCGCTCTCCCCAGCCCCTCCTCTCTGTTTTTACTAAAACTACAACATGACATCACTGAGAACCACCGCTCTCCCCAGCCCCTCCTCTCTGTTTTTACTAAAACTACAACATGACGTCACTGAGAACCACCGCTCTCCCCGGCCCTTTGCCCGCTCCGGGCAATGTGATTGGTCTAGAAGCTGTTATGTTGTTGTGCTAGCTATAGTATATGCCCACTAGTACTTTATAATAGTTGCAATGACAGCGTGCACACACACACACACACACACACACACACACACACACACACACACACACACACACACACACACACACACACACACACACACACACACACACACACACACACACACACACACACACACACACACACACACACACACACACACACACACACACACACACACACACACAGGCCAGGCCCTCCGACAGACGGCTAGCCTCTCGCCAGCCATATAAACACTGGCGCGTGCAGCCAACCAGCCAGGGAGGGATGGAGGGATGGAGGGATGGAGGGAGGAATGGAGGGAGGGATGGATGGAGCTGGGAGGGATGACGCGACGATGGTGGGATGGAGATTTGCGTCTTTTGACTTCATTAGTTCTGCCTCGGTCTGAAGACTGTAGTGTAGATTATGACTAATGACTTATTAAGTGGCTTAACATGACTTAAAACAAAAGCACCACCACTCAGGGAAGCAGAGAGAGAGAGGGGCCTTATCCGTCAACCTGCTCCAAAGATTGTTTGACACCACACACATCTCCTCCTCCTCCTCCTCTCTCCCTATGACACCACACACATCTCCTCCTCCTCCTCCTCTCTCTCCCTATGACACCACACACATCTCCTCCTCCTCCTCTCTCTCCCTATGACACCACACACATCTCCTCCTCCTCCTCCTCCTCCTCCCTCCCTATGACACCACACACATCTCCTCCTCCTCCTCTCTCTCTATGACACCACACACATCTCCTCCTCCTCCTCTCTCTCCCTATGACACCACACACATGTCCATCTCCTCCTCCTCCTCCTCTCTCTCCCTATGACACCACACACATCTCCTCCTCCTCCTCCGTCTCTCTCCCTATGACACCACACACATCTCCTCCTCCTCCTCCTCCTCCTCCCTCCCTATGACACCACACACATCTCCTCCTCCTCCTCTCTCTCTATGACACCACACACATCTCCTCCTCCTCCTCTCTCTCCCTATGACACCACACACATGTCCATCTCCTCCTCCTCCTCCTCTCTCTCCCTATGACACCACACACATCTCCTCCTCCTCCTCCTCTCTCTCCCTATGACACCACACACATCTCCTCCTCCTCCTCCGTCTCTCTCCCTATGACACCACACACATCTCCTCCTCCTCCTCCTCTCTCTCTATGACACCACACACATCTCCTCCTCCTCCTCCGTCTCTCTCCCTATGACACCACACACATCTCCTCCTCCTCCTCCTCTCTCTCTATGACACCACACACATCTCCTCCTCCTCCTCCGTCTCTCTCCCTATGACACCACACACATCTCCTCCTCCTCCTCCTCTCTCTATGACACCACACACATCTCCTCCTCCTCCTCCTCCGTCTCTCTCCCTATGACACCACACACATCACCTCCTCCTCCTCCTCCTCCTCTCTCCCTATGACACCACACACATCTCCTCCTCCTCCTCCTCTCTCTATGACACCACACACATCTCCTCCTCCTCCTCCTCCTCCTCTCTCCCTATGACACCACACACATCTCCTCCTCCTCTCTCTCTATGACACCACACACATCTCCTCCTCCTCCTCCTCTCTCTATGACACCACACACATCTCCTCCTCCTCCTCCTCCTCCTCTCTCCCTATGACACCACACACATCTCCTCCTCCTCCTCCTCTCTCTATGACACCACACACATCTCCTCCTCCTCCTCCTCCTCTCTCTATGACACCACACACATCTCCTCCTCCTCCTCTCTCCCTATGACACCACACACATCTCCTCCTCCTCCTCCTCTCTCTATGACACCACACACATCTCCTCCTCCTCCTCTCTCCCTATGACACCACACACATCTCCTCCTCCTCCTCCTCTCTCTATGACACCACACACATCTCCTCCTCCTCCTCCTCCTCCTCTCTCTATGACACCACACACATCTCCTCCTCCTCCTCTCTCCCTATGACACCACACACATCTCCTCCTCCTCCTCTCTCCCTATGACACCACACACATCTCCTCCTCCTCCTCTCTCCCTATGACACCACACACATCTCCTCCTCCTCCTCCTCCTCTCTCTATGACACCACACACATCACCTCCTCCTCCTCCTCCTCCTCTCTCTATGACACCACACACATCTCCTCCTCCTCCTCCTCCTCCTCCTCCTCTCCCTATGACACCACACACATCACCTCCTCCTCCTCCTCCTCCTCTCCCTATGACACCACACACATCTCCTCCTCCTCCTCCTCCTCCTCCTCCTCTCTCCCTATGACACCACACACATCTCCTCCTCCTCCTCCTCCTCTCTCTATGACACCACACACATCTCCTGCTCCTCCTCTTCCTCTCTCCCTATGACACCACACACATCTCCTGCTCCTCCTCTTCCTCTCTCCCTATGACACCACACACATCTCCTCCTCCTCCTCCTCCTCCTCCTCCTCTCTCCCTATGACACCACACACATCTCCTCCTCCTCCTCCTCCTCTCTCTATGACACCACACACATCTCCTGCTCCTCCTCTTCCTCTCTCCCTATGACACCACACACATCTCCTGCTCCTCCTCTTCCTCTCTCCCTATGACACCACACACATCTCCTCATCCTCCTCTTCCTCTCTCCCTATGACACCACACACATCTCCTCCTCCTCCTCTTCCTCTCTCCCTATGACACCACACACATCTCCTCCTCCTCCTCTTCCTCTCTCCCTATGACACCACACACATCTCCTCCTCCTCCCTCCCTGACACCACACACATCTCCTCCTCCTCCTCCTCCTCCTCCTCCTCCTCCTCCTCCTCCTCCTCCTCCCTATGACACCACAGACATATCCTCCTCTCCTCCTCCTCCTCCTCCCTCCCTATGACACCACACACATCTCCTCCTTCTCCTTCTCCTCCTCTCTCCACACAAATCCCTCTGCACGCCTTTTTCATGTAGTGGAGAGATTAAGACACTTTAACCACTTAAACCCCTTTATTCCTAGTAAACCACACCCGGGAATCGGGATAGTTCACAATTTCCACTAGTATACACCAGGAAGCCTATATACAACAACTGAGCCTACAGGCTTGTAGATCTGCTATTTGTGCCGAACCGTCGTTTCCCCCAGAATATATAGGGATGCTGGGGTTGAAGCGCTATACATACATACATACAGTACATACATACATACATAGGGCTGGAGCTGGCTAGCTCAGCATCACACACTGTACGGGTGACAAGGGAGACAGAGACAGACAGACAGACAGACAGACAGATGCAGAGAGAGAGAGAGAGAGATGCAGAGAGAGAGAGAGATGCAGAGAGAGAGAGAGACAGAGAGAGAGAGAGAGAGAGAGATGCAGAGAGAGAGAGAGACAGAGAGAAGGAGGGAGATACAGAGACAGAGACAGAGACAGAGGAAGGGTATTGTGTGAAGTTAACCTTGAATGTCTGAATTATGTGTTGTTCACTATCTTCAGACACTCCATTGATGTATAATTTACCAGAGAACCATAACTGTCTATCCCAATTATGGGTGGGGGGGGGGGGGGGGGTGCAATGGATAACCTTATAACAGCTCACTTATACAGACACTACACTAGACGAATGCACATAGTTTGTGGATACTTATTTTAGAAGTCAAAAAGCCCTCCGTGTGCCCTACAGACACATTTCAAGTTGCTTTGAACTTCTTTTTAGGGTGGAATACGGGGCAATAAGTGTGCGTGTGCGTGTGTGTGCGTGGCCTCTCAACCTCCTCGTGTGTGTGTGTGTGTGTGTGTGTGTGCGTGTATGTGTGTGTGCGTGGACACCACCTGTAATTATACACAAGCAGCTGTGGAAGTCGCCGGGTGGCATTTTTAGAGGGCCTGGAGGGCTATAGCCGCGGAGCGGAGGCTGAGGCCGACATACAGGCCGCCGTATAGGATTGGTCGCCTGGCTGTGGTATTATGTCAGACGGCGAGCAGAGGCAGCGTTCACTCACATGGTAGGTTTATGTGAGGGGGGAGGAGCTACAGGGTTAGGGTCGTAGGTTTATGTGAGGGGGAGGAGCTACAGGGTTAGGGTCGTAGGTTTATGTGAGGGGGGAGGAGCTACAGGGCGGGTCGTAGGTTTATGTGAGGGGGAGGAGCTACAGGGCGGGTCGTAGGTTTATGTGAGGGGGGAGGAGCTACAGGGTTAGGGTCGTAGGTTTATGTGAGGGGGAGGAGCTACAGGGTTAGGGTCGTAGGTTTATGTGAGGGGGAGGAGCTACAGGGTTAGGGTCGTAGGTTTATGTGAGGGGGGAGGAGCTATACAGGGCAGGTCGTAGGTTTATGTGAGGGGGAGGAGCTACAGGGTTAGGGTCGTAGGTTTATGTGAGGGGGGAGGAGCTACAGGGTTAGGGTCGTAGGTTTATGTGAGGGGGAGGAGCTACAGGGTTAGGGTCGTAGGTTTATGTGAGGGGGAGGAGCTACAGGGCGGGTCGTAGGTTTATGTGAGGGGGGAGGAGCTACAGGGTTAGGGTCGTAGGTTTATGTGAGGGGGGGAGGAGCTACAGGGTTAGGGTCGTAGGTTTATGTGAGGGGGGAGGAGCTATACAGGGCGGGTCGTAGGTTTATGTGAGGGGGGAGGAGCTACAGGGTTAGGGTCGTAGGTTTATGTGAGGGGGGAGGAGCTACAGGGTTAGGGTCGTAGGTTTATGTGAGGGGGGAGGAGCTACAGGGTTAGGGTCGTAGGTTTATGTGAGGGGGGAGGAGCTACAGGGCGGGTCGTAGGTTTATGTGAGGGGGAGGAGCTACAGGGTTAGGGTCATAGGTTTATGTGAGGGGGGAGGAGCTATACAGGGCGGGTCGTAGGTTTATGTGAGGGGGGAGGAGCTACAGGGCGGATGGTAGGTTTATGTGAGGGGGGAGGAGCTACAGGGCGGGTCATAGGTTTATGTGAGGGGGAGGAGCTACAGGGCGGGTCGTAGGTTTATGTGAGGGGGGAGGAGCTACAGGGCGGGTCATAGGTTTATGTGAGGGGGAGGAGCTACAGGGCGGGTGGTAGGTTTATGTGAGCGAGCGGAGCTATGGGCGAATACCGGATGGCTCGCCCCGGTGCTTGCCCGTTTTTCCACCCGGAATTTTCCCCAGTGAGGGGGATAACTTTGTAATATGCTATTGGCTGTTTGTATTCTTTTTGGAAAAATATAAAAAGATACTCCTGTAGAAAGGATATATTATTTTTACTTATATTGACCCTAAAAACAATTTAGTATTATTTAGTATAATAAGGTTTTGCCCACTCAAATGGTACCTCGTCAGATAATCCCTACATATCCCACAACAACTTCTGTGAACAGACTTCACTGTAGTAGCTTTTCATGAATTATATTTGTACTTAGGCTGTCTGCCTGTCATGAAAGTCCAGCCGTCTGCTGTCCAGCCTCTCCCACCAACCCCTCACTGGGGAACATTCTGGGAGGAAAACAGAAACGGGGCGAGTCGTCTTGTTACCCTATGGGCGGGTCCGTAGGACTGACGGCGTGCTGAATAAAGCAGAAGGTCACTGCAGGGAGCCTCGTCTGGCGTCAGCTTGTTTCGTCGCCACGCCGGGCAGCATTCCACAGCACCTCGGGCTAAAGTACAAATGGGTTAAACCCCATGGAGTGTAAATGGAACATTTGGTTCCAATGCGTCTGTACACGAGACAAATGCACTCACACACGTATAGTTAACGTTAACCACGTTGAACCTTATAGCGTCCTGATTCTGGGGCTGAACATTATGGTGAAAGTAGATCAACAAGCTCACTCACAGGACAGCGTATATAGTGCAGGGCTATTTTTTGGTGGGGGGGGGGTGCCTGGTGGCTCAGTCAGTTAGTGCCACAGAATACATGCCACAGTCACAACAGCATATGCTGGAACAGCATATCTTCAGATGGGGAATTGGGGTCCTCCTTGACATGAAATAGTTTGAGAACCATGGATATAGAAACATGTCATGATTTAGAAGACATTTGTAGAATCTGGTACTCTCAATGGGTTATGTGTAGCAACAACAAAAAGCCTTTAAAAAACAAAGAAGATTTTCCTCAGAACTGGTCTGTCCTGTTATAGGCTAACTGACACATGGGCTACTCACGTACGTATGCACGCACGCACGCACGCACGCACGCACGGCAGGGGATGAGAAGCGCTGCCCTCCGTGGTGAGGGTTGATGAGTAGCCTTAGAGCAAATCCACAGAGCATCTCCTCTAACACTATCTCATCTCCTCCACTCAGGGGGACAGCCTATGGGCTTGAGGACAGCAAGGACGACCAGAGAGAGAGAGAGAGAGAGAGAGAGAGAGAGAGAGAGACCCGCCAGCCACATGAAACAACCAGAGAGAGAGAGAGAGAGAGAGAGATGGAGGCCAGATAGCAACAGAGAAAACAAAGAGAGGAGGGGAAAATGGAGCAAGGTAAAGCATGGGCGAGATAGAGTGATAAACTCTAAGCAGACTGATTTAGCAGAGAGAGGATGAGTGTGTGTGTGTGTGGGGGGGGGGGGGGGGGGTTGTTGCCCTTCCCTGCAACAGTAATTTACTAAAGCCCGTTCTACAGAGAGGGGGGGGGGGAGGGGGGGGGGGGGGGTCAGTGGCGATCAGATCAGCCGCCAGATTAGTCGCCAGAAACCTCATCTCTGTTTTTTTTTTTGTTTTTTTTTAAACCACAGCCAATCAGGTGGCTGGCAGGCAGCCATGCAGCGGCAGCCAGCTGGGCTGCTGGGAGGATGAGGAGGAGAGATGATGAAGAGGAAGAAGAGGATCTGGTGGTGTGTGTGTGTGTGTGTGTGTGTGTGTGTGTGTGTGTGTGTGTGTGTGTGTGTGTGTGTGTGTGTGTGTGTGTGTGTGTGTGTGTGTGTGTATCTCATGATGTTTTTTCCTGTGCGCAAACCCACTGGAAAATAAGATACCTATAAAATACAATCCTCCACAAGACTGCTGGATTGGAATCAGACCATGATTTATAGGTAAAGGAAAGGAAAGTTACTATATTTACCCAGGGTAACTGGACTAAGCTCAAGAACTTGTTTACAGCCAGGCCCTGCTCATAGAACATTTCATGGTAGGGGGTCCAATGCCTTGTCCAAGGGCACTTCAGCGGTGGTAATTTTAACGTGCCGGTCCGGGGATACGAACTATAGCGACCTTCCGATATCAAGACCGCTCCGCAAACCGTTCGGCCACCGCTGCCCAGGCCAGCACACCTGGGTTTTGTCAATGCATCTCTCTCCCCAAATGACACAAATGATCTTCCATTAGTACTAACCAACTCAAATGCACACATGTTCTCTGACGACACAACCATCTCTGCAGAAGCTGAATCACAAACTCAGTCGCACGAGCACCTGGCGAATGATTTTAAACACGTTGTTAAATGGGTTGAGAACAACAAATTAGTACTGAACACTGATAAAACTAAGAATATGGTCATATGCACCAACAGAAAAAGGAATAGGTTAGGGCCATGGAACTTATCTTATGGAGGGGTATACAGATAAATGAGGTCACAGAAGTCAAACTACTAGGAATTAAAATACAAAACTATTTATCATGGACAGCTCACACTACAGATATCTCTAAAAAAGGATGCAAATTTATGGCAAGAATGGTGGGGCGAATTGCAGGGCTTCTATCAGAGACGTTGAGGCTAATATCCCGTAGTCTGATTTATAGTCACGTAAACTATTGCTGTGCAGCGTGGGGCAACGCAGCTCAGACACT